>NC_041403.2:28631512-28846512 GCF_900747795.2 Erpetoichthys calabaricus | reverse complement strand
CAGTTATTAGGTTCAGGGGGCAATTACTTTTTCACACAAGGCCATGTAGGTTTGGATTTTTTTTTCTCCCTAAATAATAAAAACCACCATTTACAAACAGCATTTTGTGTTTACTTGTGTTATATTTGACTAATGGTTAAATGTGTTTGATGATCAGAAACATTTTGTGTGACAAACATGCAAAAGAATAAGAAATCAGGAAGGGGGCAAATAGTTTTTCACACCACTGTATATATTTGCAGTTAGAGATCCACAAAGGGAGAAAAAACGAATCACGTATCATAAAATAGTTTTTATTCCTGAGCTTTCAACCCCTATCAGGGGTCTTCATCAGAGGATAATGCTTAGACTTACAGGAATCAAAGGCAATATATAGCAACACATTTATATACACACACACACACATATATATATATATCCTTGAAATGCTTCTTACGAAGCCACTCCTTCATTATCAGGGCGGTGTGTTTGGGATCATTGTCATGCTGAAAGACCCAGCCACGTTTCATCTTCAATGCCCTTGCTGATGGAAGGAGGTTTTCACTCAAAGTCTGACAATACATGGCCCCATTCATTTTTCCTTTACACGGATCAGTCGTCCTGGTCCCTTTGCAGAAAAACAGCCCCAAAGCATGATGTTTCCACCCCCATACTTTACAGTAGGTATGGTGTTCTTTGGATGCAACTCAGCATTCTTTCTCCTCCAAACACGACGAGTAGAGTTTTTTCATCTGACCATATGACATTCTCCCAATCCTCTTCTGGATCATCCAAATGCTCTCTAGCAAACTTCAGATGGGCCTGCACATGTACTGGCTTAAGCAGGGGGACACGTCTGGCACTGCAGGATTTGAGTCCCTGGCGGCATAGTGTGTTACTGATGGTAGCCTTTGTTACTTTGGTACCAGCTCTCTGCAGGTCATTCACTAGGTCCCCCCGTGTGGTTCTGGGATTTTTGCTCACCGTTCTTGTGACCATTTTGACCCCACGGGGTGAGATCTTGCGTGGAGCCCCAGATCGAGGGAGATTATCAGTGGTCTTCCATTTTCTAATAATTGCTCCCACAGTTGATTTCTTCACACCAAGCTGCCTATAATAGCTACCTATTGCAGATTCAGTCTTCCCAGCCTGGTGCAGGTCTATAATTTTGTTTCTGGTGTCCTTTGACAGCTCTTTGGTCTTGGCCATAGTGGAGTTTGGAGTTTGACTGTTTGAGGTTGTGGACAGGTGTCTTTTATATTGATAACGAGTTCAAACAGGTGCCATTAATACAGGTAACAAGTGGAGGACAGAGGAGCCTCTTACAGAAGAAGTTACAGGTCTGTGAGAGCCAGAAATCTTGCTTGTTTGTAGGTGACCAAATACTTATTTTCCACCATAATTTGCAAATAAATTCTTTAAAAAAAAATCAGACAATGTGATTTTCTGGATTTTTTTTTTTCTCATTTTGTCTTTCATAGTTGAGGTATACCTATGATGAAAATTACAGCCCTCTCTCATCTTTTTAAATGGGAGAACTTGCACAATTGGTGGCTGACTAAATACTTTTTTGTCCCACTGTATATACACATACAGTTAGGTCCATAAATATTTGGACAGGGACAACTTTTTTCTAATTTTGGTTCTGTACATTACCACAATGAATTTTAAATGAAACAACTCAGATGCAGTTGAAGTGCAGACTTTCAGCTTTAATTCAGTGGGGTGAACAAAATGACTGCATAAAAATGTGAGGCAACTAAAGTATTTTTGTAACACAATCCCTTCATTGGACAAATTAAATACCTGGAAATAAAATGTTCATTTCTAATACTTGGTTGAAAACCTTAGCTGGCAATGACAGCCTGAAGTCTTGAACTCATGGACATTACCAGATGCTGGGTTTCCTCCTTTTTAATGCTCTGCCAGGCCTTTACTGCAGCGGCTTTCAGTTGTTGTTTGTTTGTGAGCCTTTCTGTCTGAAGTTTAGTCTTCAACAAGTGAAATGCATGCTCAATTGGGTTAAGATCAGGTGACTCACTTGGCCATTCAAGAATTTTCCACTTCTTTGCTTTAATAAACTCCTAGGTTGCTTTGGCTGTATGTTTTGGGTCACTGTCCATCTGTATCATGAAACGTCGCCCAATCAATTTGACTGCATTTAGCTGGATTTGAGCAGACAGTATGTCTCTGGGCACCTCAGAATTCATTCGGCTGCTTCTGTCCTGTGTCACATCATCAATAAACACTAGTGTCCCAGTGCCACTGGCAGCCATGCACGCCAAAGCCATCAGACTGCCTCCACCGTGTTTTACAGATGATGTGGTATGCTTTGGATAATGAGCTGTTCCACACCTTCTCCATACTTTTTTCTTGCCATCATTCTGGTAGAGGTTGATCTTGGTTTCATCTGTCCAAAGAATATTTTTCCAGAACTGTGCTGATGAAAAATTTCATCAATTTTTTTGTTTTTAATAAATTTGCAAAAATCTCAAGTAAAATTTTTTCACATTGTCATTATGGGGTGTTGTGTGTAGAATTCTGAGGAAAAAAATTAATTTAATCCATTTTGGAATAAGGCTGTAACATAACAAAATGTGGAAAAAGTGATGCGCTGTGAATACATCCCAGATGCACTGTATATACATACATATACACATGCATATATACATACATATTAGTGCTGTGTGGTATACCGGTTCATACCAAAAACCGTTTTTTATTTTTGTTATGATATGGATTTTTCTTATACTGCAACATCGGTTTAAATTGCCTAAACAACGTTCGGAACGTGGTGCAGCGGGAAACTGTTCAAGTGGGGACCTTTTTCACTGCTACACCGCTAATCACAGAGGTGTTGCGCAGGGGCTCTTTTTCACTGCTACACCGCTAAATAGGTAGTGGTAGTGTAGGTGTTGCGCGATGAAAATGGACAGAGAACATTCCGACACTGAAGCTGTAGCTGACGATAAAGTTGAACATGATGACACAGAAGAACTTTTGCCGAAAAAAAGGAGTCACGTCCGTTGCCTGGAGATACTTTGGTTTTAAAAGGTCGGATGTGGACCATTATGTTCAAATGTGTAAGTACTGTTTCTGTACTACTGGATAATAAATAAAACAAGTACAACTTGGCTTGCAGTGTTTTCAATACATTATAATGTACCTGGGTACTGTGTAATAGTGTGACAACATGTTGACTTTATTCTCAACATTTCCATTTTAATCTCGATGCTTATGACGAGAATAAAGTCGACATGTTGACTTTATTTTCGCCGTTTATGTCAAGATTAAAATCAACATGTTTACTTTATTCTTATAATTTGTCATTAAAGTAGAACATCGTAAACTAAACTTCATCGTAAAATGAATATTTAATTTACTAGATTTTCTCAAACCCCGTCATAAGTTATATAGCACATTAAATGCTTTGTGTTAAGTGTTCCCTGAGCCATCTTAAATCGATACATACTTCTTAAACTGACTTCCTCTTGTACTGAGGAGGCGCCGCAGCGATCGCAGTACAGAATACATTCACTTCATGATATTCCTGCTCTCAGAACATTTAGAATGCTAAGATAAATACTTGATGGCAACATGTTACACTATTCATCAAAGCAAGAATGTTAAAGTACACTAAAAATGGAATGTAAATAAGCAGGGTCTTTGCCCTAATTGGATTGCTCATAATAAAACAAAGATGTGTCAAAATTATTTAACAGGTAATGGAACTGGGTAAATGGACACTCTTCTAGTGATGACTGACTAGAGGTTTGTTTTTGAGTTTTAAAGTACTACAAATTTGTTCTGCATAACTTTTATTTAAGTGACTGCGTTCTGAGTAAGTATACAGGAAAATACAGTTAGGTCCCCAAGTATTTGGACAGTGACACAATGGATTTTAAATAAAACAATCATTATGTGATTGAAGTGTAGACTTTCCACTTTAATTTAAGGGGTTTACCAAAATTATTGTATGAGCCATTCAAGAATGAGCCATTTTTGTGCATAGCCACCTTATTTCCACGGGCTCAAAAGTATTTTGACATTTGACTGACAAGCAGTTCCATAGCCATGTTGGAGCAGTTTCGTCATTATTTCATTAACTATTAAGCAAGTTAAACGTTTTGAATTGATTCCAAGTGTGGAATTTGTATTTGGAAGCTGTGGCTGCAAACTCTCCATATGAGGTCAAAAGAGCTGCCCATGCAAGTAAAAACAGACCATTATTAGGCAGAGAAAACACCCTTTTAGTGAGATAGCAGAAACACTAGCAGTGGTCAAATCAACCATCTGGTACATTCTTAAAAAGAAGGAACACACTGCTGAATTGAGCAACACCAGAAGGTCTGGAAAACCACAGTGCTGAATGATTGTGATTACTGAATTCTGTCCTTGGTGAAGATGAACCCTTTCACAACATTCAGCCAAACAAACAACACTCTTCAGGAGGTAGACCTATCACTGCCAAAGTGTACAATCAAGAGAAGACTTCACGAAAGCAAAGACAGAGGGTTTACCACAAGATGCAAACCACTGGTAAATCTCAAGCATAGGAAGGACAGATTAGACTTTGCCAGAAATGTTTTTAAAAGCCTGTTCAGTCCTGGAAGAATTTAGTTTGGACAAAGAGAAAAGCCAAGCAAAATGACACCTTTTATTGGCTAACTAGAAAGATTACAATATGCAAGCTTTCGAGGCAACTCAGGCCCCTTCTTCAGGCAAGATGTAATACTATAGTATTACATCTTGCCTGAAGAAGGGGCCTGAGTTGCCTCGAAAGCTTGCATATTGTAATCTTTCTAGTTAGCCAATAAAAGGTGTCATTTTGCTTGGCTTTTCTCTACATTCATAATGGCTAACACGGTACAACACCCTAGTACGTTTGGACAAAGGAAACTAAGATCAATATACACCAGAAAGTTAGAAAGAGGAGAGAATGGAGAAGAGAAGAAATGGCTCATGATCTAATGAATACCAAATCATCTAGTGGAGGCAATTTTATGGCATGATCATGCCTAGCTGCAAACGGAAGTCAGTCAATGGTGTTTATTGATGATATACTGCTGGGAAGCGTACAGGGCCATACTATCTGCTCAGATTCAGCCAAATGCTGCAAAACTGATAGAACTGAGCTGCACAGTACAGATAGACAATGATCCAAAACATACTACAAAAACAAACCAAGTGCTTTTCAAGGCAAAATAATTGGAATATTCTTTAATGACCAAGTCAATCAACTGCCCTTAACCCAACTGGACATGTATTTCACTTGCTGAAGACAAAACTGTGGGCAGAAAGTCAACTGAAAAAGTAGCACCTGAAGACAGCCACAGTAAAGGCCTTGCAAAGCATCACTAGGGTGGAAACTTAAGACTTGGAGATGGCCATAGGTTCCAGACTTCAGGCAGTCATGGAATTTTAAAGGATTTTCAACAAATATTGAAAATGATCATTATGTTCATTATTATGTTTGTTTGTCCAAATACTTTGGAGCCCCTGAAGATGAGTGTGTGCAAGACTGAACACACAAAATAAGTATCACTGCATTTTTCATCTCACTATTATTCTAGTAAGAGTACAGTCTTTTTACATAATAAACTAGATAAATTATTTGCTGCTTCTCATTTTCAGTGGTATTACAGAGATAACTTTTTCATGACTTTTATTGAGACAATCAGTGATCATCATTGATCATGTTTGAGCACTGCTGAGAAAGAATCAAGGCAGTAGTGCCACATATCAACGTAACAGTAGTGGAGTCTTAAGTTAATGAAGAATAGTGTAAATCAGTACAAGTCAGAGAAAGTGCGAGCTCTGGACACATCAAGATGCCCTTTGCTTCTTTTAGACAGGTCTCTTTACATAATAAATTTCTTCAAAGGTGTTATAGTTTTCTGTATGTATATCTCAAGGCAAACCCTGCTATTAAAACAGAGGTAACAGTATTAGAGAGGTTTGTAATTACACTCGCTGATTGTGCCACATTTTGGTCTTGGAGACTTTAATCACTACAACATAAAAACTTTGTTTAAAAAAAAACAAAAAAAAAAAAAACTTATCAATAAGTAACCTGGGGACAGTAAAGCACTTGACATACTAAGGGTCTATAAAGGGAATATACAAATTTATAGCAAAATCACTCCTAACTACAGCTGAACACAAATGAAATTATGTTATTCACATTTGTAAAAGAAGGGAGTAAAAGAAAATGAGTGGAGTATTTTTCCAGAAATACACTCAGATTTAGCCGATCTTTCTAATGTTGCAGTTATATTTCTATTTATAAAAACATGTTTATTCCAAATAAATGTACTATGGTCTATCCAAACAACAAGGCCTGGATAAACAAATGGGTGAACAGAAGGAAGTTTGTAAAATACACAGGGATTTATAAGTATAATTATAATTGTTCAAATGGCATATTGATGTGAATGCCCATTTTTACAAGTACCATAAATTTACACAGGATGTTACAGACTCGCATCAAATGTATGTTTTTATTATATGATAATAATAATAATAGCAGCTCACTACTCAAAAGGCTAAATGCAGAGACGACAGGAGATGCGGGATTCAAACTCATTACTTCGAGGTTACTAAGTGGTAGCTTATCCACTGCGCCACCTACGCAGACCCATAATGGAGCTACGTTACCACTTTGACAACTGGATGAAAATGAAATGTGCAAACATACACGTATGCGAACTTTTTTACTATGTACCAACTAACAGTTGGGCTTCAGCAACATGTCAATTGAACAATTTCTTTCTTTTCGGTTTTACTCTTGAATAGAAGCATACTTGTTTTGTGACATCTTTTGTGAAAGTGTTTATTGGATATTTCTTCACACATCCAATACAATAATAAAAAAACATAAGCTTCAGGGATTCTAGAGTTATTGCATCCATTTCCATCCAAAATCAAGATTCATACAAATGATTCATACCATCCAGTCAACCTTAATGCAGGGGGTGGTCTTAAATATTTTAATCTCGACTTTACCATTATACAGTGTAACATTTAATAGACAGTACTAAATGAATAACAGTAAACATCTGTATATGCTGTGTTAGTCAATGGGGTCCCCACAGGTGTGTGTTCTATGCACGATCTATTCACAAGTGAATGTGGCAGTTAATTTCAGAATAATCTTAAAATTTGCTGATAACTAAGTAAGCCTATATAATAAATCGTAACTGGTGTGAAAAGTCTTATTATAATTGTTAATACAATAAAAACCAAAGAGCTGATTATCAACTTTAGAAGAGTTTTATGCATCTTAAAAAAACAATAGAATCAAAACTGAAGTTTTATCAATCAAACAATGGACAACAGCACCTCTTCTGTCTTAAATTCCATAGAGTTCATTTGAAAATGTTATTGTGAGTACCAAAACCAGAAAAAAATCAAATTGTAAAATGTAGCAATGAAATAATAAGGTCTAACAGACCCATTTAAAAAGCTCTGCAGCAAGCAGAGTGTATCCTCTGTTGCCATCAGCTCAGAGATTCAAGATGCCTACAATAAAGCAACGCTTTAAAACACTACCTCATTCCATTCCCAATTGTCATTCATCTTCAAAATAAATTTAATTTTGATAGACACACACCCAGAAGCTAAACTTGAGGTGCCATGCTGCATTACTTTTTGACAATCACTGACAAGAATCTTAATGTTGTTTTAATTTTTGCAAGCAATTATGATTTAATAATACTACATGCATATAATTTGTACAAAATTGTGTTTGATGGTTGAGTACTTGTCCTGTGTGTTCTTCATGTGACATCTTGGTCTCTCTCCAGAAATTCTGCTGACAAACTAAATTTACCTTGGTGGACAATAAAAAATGTGAATTTGAATTCCAGGTTCCACATGAGAATGTCATATGCAATAAAGCTGTACATTGATGCTGTGTAAATTGATTTATTCCTATATGCAATAAACAGCCTACTGCTTACTAATCACTTATAAATACTATTTTCAGATGACACAAATTTTCTATCACATTTAGAATCATGGATAAAACCTTCCAGCAGACAGGGCCATTCAGAGGACAATTTGTTTCTTTCCTGACAAATCTGCTTGCCACTGAAGAAGTAGTGTCCTTTATTCCAATCTCACTGGAAACTGGTTTATAACAACTTCAAGAACTCAGAGTTGGTGTCTCTATAAATCACTTGTGACACTGAAAAAGAGGATGAACTACTACTAATACACAGAAAAGACATTTTTCTCTCTAAACCCAAACTCAAAACTTAAAGCTGCTGTGACACAGGGGTGTTAAACCTCATTATTAATTATTTCTAAAAAAAATTAACTTCAAGAGCACAAAAAGATAAGATGCAACTAAATTATGACAAATCCATATACAAAATAGCGTAACATGTGAGAACATTTCTTTAATATTTTTCATTTTAACTTTTTAAATATATAAAAACTTACATTAGAAGATTCATTAATCTTTACTGCTAAATAAATACTGTTTCTTCATATCAAGTTACTTTTATTTTTTAATTTCATACAACCAAACAGAACACATAACACAGCCTAGTGAGACAGTGGGGGTAATCGAAACAACAGCTTTGTGTTTTTTTTTTTTCTGTTCTTCCAAGTACTGCATTCAGCCATTAGTCTGTAACCTTTAAAAAAGATGTAAGAGTGCTATATCACTCACTTTTCACAATGCTTAGAATGTGCACAGAGATGATTAATTTTTCTTTGATTATGGAGTAAAAATGGACAGACCTTATTTACTAGTGCTGACAAGATACTTGAAAAACACAATAAAAAAAATAACAAACATAACATTACTCAACACTAATTCTTGTGCCCATATCTCAATATACTGAATAATCTTCATAATGAGGAACAATAAATCTATACATCCATATATTAAACCAACTTAATTTAATGTCTTGAAATCAGCCCCTGTTCCTGGCAGAACTGGGCACAACAAATTAACTAATGCTGTAAAGAGACAATACTGAGTCACTAAATAAACTGCCTGCAAAGTGCAAGTACTGTATATACTGTATACTGTACCTGTCACACAGCAATTACTATCTAGCAGGTAAACTAACAACTTTATTTATTTAAACCATGTTTAAAAATGGCATATCTTAAAAAAAAAACATAACAGAACAAGTACACTCAAAGTAGACTCAAAGAAAAATGTGTGTACAGTATACAAAGCACAATACAGCGGCAGTCTTTCTTAGCCATACTTTGCTAAACATAACATGATGAAACTACTTCTGAATGCACAGAGGATCAACACCTTCTACCCACTACCCCCAACACACACACACACACACGCACGCACGCACGCACGCACGCACACACACGCACACACACACACCAAAAAACAAAGCATAAACTTGTATGTATGTGAGTCAGAAAATACTGTATGAATAAGTAAAAACTGCTGAAATGCTGCAAAGTTAACTCTGTAACAGCAGATATTCAGACGATGCAAATTATGTTCTATTTACCGAAAATGAAGTGTCATACAGTTATGGATCTCTCGGGTAAAAATTACCATCAATCACATAGGTGTAATGGCATCAGGAGGAGGTTGATTAATTAATCAGAGAAGTGCAATTAATGTGAAACATCTGGCAATTAATGAGTCTTATCATCCATAGAATGACTATCAGTGTTGTTACTGTTACTATTTTCATTGAAGGATGCTGACTCTTTATTGATATTTAGCAACAAAATAAATTTTTATTGATGTAAAAAATTTAGAACTACAGTCTAAAATACCCCACACATACAACAGCAGTAAAAAAATAATGTTGACAGCATGTTGTGCAAATTTGAATAGATCGCTACTATATTTAAATAATTATTTAATGCAATATTTTATATTATTTATCACATATAACTATGGAAAAATTGATCACAAATCCTTCCTAGCTTGGCATTCTTGTTGACTTTAAGTAAATTATTTAACCTAATAAAATAATTAAGTTCTCATAAGAAGGTTTCTGATTACTGAACATAACAGAATCTTGCTAATGGTATTAGGCAAGATTAAAAATACAATAAGTTTTTTGTCTTCTTTGCGTGACAAACCTAAAGAAAATGCAATAGTTTTTGTGTTACTGCACTTTGATCATGCTTATGAGCTTTCTGTTTGATCTAACAAACATATTACAAGAGGCACACATATTACACATTATTCATATGCAGAAAACTTAAGCTTCTTATGACATCTATATGATCCCCCACTAAAAGTTAAAAAGAAAAAACTTTTTGGTTGGGTCTTCTCCCTTTGGGTGATTAAAGAATATGCAGTACTATCTGTACCTTATTATTATAAGCAGAACACATCACACACCTTAGAACCACTCCTTTATCGCCATTTCCAGTAAATTATCTGAAATCTAATTGATCTGTAGTCAAAAGTACTCAAGTATCTGCTGGCTAAGAGAAGGCTGGGGTCAACAGGTGGCTGTGGATACATTACTTACAATACAATAATACAATAAGATGCTGCAGATGTTCTATCAGACGGTTGTGGCGAGCGACCTCTTCTACGCAGTGGTGTGCTGGCGAAGCAGCATAAAGAAGAGGGATGCCTCACGCCTGGACAAACTGGTGAGGAAGGCAGGCTCTATTGTAGGCACGGAGCTGGACAGTTTGACATCCGTGGCAGAGCGACAGGCACTGAGCAGGCTCCTGTCAATAATGGAGAATCCACTGCATCCACTAAACAGTATCATCTCCAGACAGAGGAGCAGCTTCAGCGACAGACTGCTGTCAATGTCCTGCTCCACTGAGAGACTGAGGAGATCGTTCCTTCCTCACACTATGCGACTCTTCATTTCCACCAAGGAGGGGGGTAAACGTTAAAATTATACAAAGTTATTGTCTGTCTATATACCTGCATTGTTATCACTCTTTAATTTAATATTGTTCTTTATCAGAGTGCTGCTGCTGGAGTATGTGAATTTCCCCTTGGGATTAATAACGTATCTATCTATCTATCTATCTATCTATCTATCTATCTATCTATCTATCTATCTATCTATCTATCTATCTATCTATCTATCTATCTATCTATCTAAGAGTGTGAACTGCTTAAAGAATAAGTAAATGATTTGCCTCTAATAACAAACTGCATTTTATTACAAACTACAGCACATCAGACTATTGCAGTAGTCTTCTTATGTTCAATTTTCACTCTTCAAAGTCAAGGTGCTCAGGATCCATCTTGGAAAGCTGCAGCAGAAGATTACTCAAACAACTGTTATCTCATGTAAAAAAAATTGAACCAAAGTTTTAAATAAATAATTTCCTTATCTTATTAAGCATTTCAGAGAGTGCAGACATTTGAATTTTGTTTTTTCTTCTAAAATTAATGTACTAATTAGCAGTTTTGTTTCTAAAACAAATGTGTATGACTAATAGAAATATTACAAGTATGTGTCCTAGGATTACAGCAGGAAAGGGCATTCTCAGCCCTTAAAATTAAATTAAATTTGTATTTACTTAACACATTTAAATTAGCATCATGCCTAACTAGAACACTTTAAAATATTAAACATTTTCAAGATCATCCCACTTTCAAAAAAGCATCACGTGTAGCATTATAGTGAAAACACAGCTATATATTCAGAACTAGACAAGAATCAACAGTGCATGTGATGCCTGACCTTGTAGCATATAGAATAGTACCGCCACTGATTATTCAGAGTGCAAAACCTGTCACTTTGTCTGATTTACAATTAAATAAACAAACCAATAAATGAAATATATAATTAAAACTAAATGTGTAGCGGGTTGAGTTTTCACAGATTTTAGCAAGTCATTTCCTTTGATTGACAGACGTGAGGGATGGGCAATCGCTCAGTGACAAAGCCATTACATGAAATGAAAAAAAGTTTACTGAATGGCGAACTTCACCATACTTGAATATGAATAGATCAAAAACATCTGATGCTTCTTTTTGGAAAAAGGAAAGGAGGAGAAGAAGAGAGCTAAAGTTATATAACGTCACAATGTAACAACATTTTCATTTTAAGCTTTTTTGATTAGCAATGATAGTGCTAAACGAGGAAAGTAATAGTAGCTAGTTTAAATTATCCAATATCATATACAGTGGAACCTCGGTTTGCGAGATAACTTGGTGTACGAGTGTTTTGCAAGACAAGCTAAAATTTTTAATAAATTTTAACTTGATAAACGGGTGAGGTCTTGCAATACAAGTAGTATGTATACGCTTTGTCTGCTGAGCATCATGTGATCACAACTGAGCTGATGTTTCTTCTCTCTCTCTTGCTCGCTGTGGGATTGTGGGCAATCATCTCCTATTCTCCGTCTTGGCGTGCCTCACTCATATAGTCAACATCCGTACGTGTGTATACTGTTTACTACAGCATTGTGTGTGTGCGTGTGCGCTGTGACGTGAGAGTCCCCGTCTTGCACCCCAAAACACGAAGCTGAGTCTCAGTACTTTAGCAACACCAGCTTTATTAGCCTTGAAACAGCAACAGCGCGGTTATTTATTGTAGTGGGATCTGCCACTCTCCTATACATAGACACAGCAGTCAGGCAGGGCCGTGGCCAAGTAATACTGTGCCCTGCGCATTTATAATGTTCCTTGTATCACCCATCGATGGCAGGCGCTTATAGCATGTCCGTGATCTTTTCGGATTCGCTTTTACGGCTACCTGCTACAATGCTGGGAGACGCTCTTCCGCGTGTCGTCCCGTTTGGTGGAATCCCACAAGAGTTTAGAAACTCACTCACACCAGCCATGATTCTTTTTAAAGGTAAAGTGCAGGTTAATTTGTTTTATGTATTTTTACTTTATATTTTGTATTAATCATTTTTATATGAATAGTTTTGGGTTGTGGAATGAATCATCTGAGTTTCCATTATTTCTTATGGGGAAATTCACTTTGATACACGAGTGCTTTGGACTGCGAGCACGTTTCCAGAATGAATTATGCTCGCAAACCGAGGTTCCACTGTATTCTATTAAATGTAACACATCTCAACTTTACCTCAAAACTATCAGCAGGCTGCAGCAAAAAGGTTAAGCTATAAAGTTTTTGGATTTGTTTTTGCAGGCTTGATTACACTGAATCAACAGAAGGAATCCTCAATTTTGATGTCTACAGGCATTTTTGTCTTTAACTTTGCTCCAGTTCAAGACTAGGCCCATATGTTTCATTAGTAACAGGATAGTAAGGTTATTACAATGTTATTATGCAAGCCAATCTATAAGCTGGAGCCACTATGTTAACCAAAGTTGTAGTTGTAATAAGCAATGGCACTATGTTCAACTTATTTTTGCTTTGGAGTTTAAAATATTGTGTATGCAATAAGTTTCCTATTTCAGTGTTATATTATTATTTATTTAATGACCGAATACAGAAACTGATGTCTAGCAGGTAAACATGTTTAAACATGTTACTGCACTGTTACTTTTTTTGTTCTGACAGAAGTTGTTACAATAAACCAGGTGATATTGACATAGTGCCACAATATCGGAGTACAGTTTGCAGCCAAGATATTGCATTTGGATTGAGAGAGATGCTGGAATAGTGTATGATTTTTACATAGGGCACCAAATGACCCAGGACCACTACTGGCTTGACCACGGGCCCATGAAGTAGAGTCACCAATTTTTCCAGCGTACACATTTTTAGAATATGTGGTAATGGACATTACAACTGTTCAGAAAACCAATGGAAACACGCTTGCCTCCCAAATTGAAAACTACCTGCTTTTAATTTAAAAGTTCCTCCAAGTTCTCTTACCACAATCCTAGTCTTAATTTCATTCTTTTACAGCTCTAAATGGTGCATTAACTGTATTACTACCTCAATTTATCATCACTCTACCTATATTGTATTCTCTTCATTTTCAATAAAAATTAAATACAGTACCATATACCCATCCAACAAGTATCATTATTGTGAGCAACTGATTTATATAAGGAAAAAAATCTCTGTATACAGTGTGCTCTAAAGGGGATGGACATTAAATGTTTAAACTTCAGTACCATAACAAAAAATAACTAGTTAAAAAGTATTCACTAAATAATTAATACATCACCAACTGACTTATTAAGCAGTACCTACATTAGGCAATCTTAAAATAGTGACAGCCTTCAGAGAGACAGTGGTTCAAAGAATTAGTGACTTCAAAATTTTAGAAAATGTATGCTAGCAGTGAAACCACAATGGGCTGCTGGAGGTAGTCTTCTGATCATGGGAAGTGGCACTCTGATGTCCATGTTATTACTGAACATTGTAAATAATGACAATTAGAATGACAGCACGCATTGATAGATATCTAAACTCTTATAACCATTATCCTCTTTTCTAATGTTGCTCATATAGTAAAACGTACAGTGCATTTCTATTCAGTATGGAATTGTATTCTATTTCTACATATATTTCTTTTTGGATTTTAACTTGCTAAGCTTAGACCTTAGAAATACATTTAAGTGTACACATTTCTAAAGAAAGACAGTCCTCTGTCTGCACCTTATGTGTCAAAGATTGAGTGAAAAATAAGTGAGATTCTGACTGTGATTTTCAACAGTTACTTGATATATGATTAAATCAAAATATAAAATTGCTGATGTGTTAAAGGAAAATTTAAGTAAATCATATTTAAATCACATCCTAAAAATGAACTATTAAACTATCTATGTATATACAGAGTGGTTTAGGCTTCTCTGTGAATTGAATTGAAATTGAATTTCATACTTCCATCTTGCCTGAAGAAGGGGCCTGAGTTGCCTCAAAAGCTTGCATATTATAATCTTTTTAGTTAGCCAATAAAAGGTGTCATTTTGCTTGGCTTTTCTCTACATTCATAATGGCTAACACAGTACAACACCCTAGTAACAACAGATACTTCCATGCAAAACACTGATAAATTTTCTGACAGAACATCCATCTATGGTGATCATTGCTAGAGAACAACAATCAATATCAAAAACATCCACTAAAAAATCTCACAATACTCACGTTTCATAATCCACATGTCAGTTCATCCAGCTATATGCTCACAATGCCCCAAACACCAGCATTTTTATTAAAATATTATTAAACAAGCCTCCTTTCAGAAAATGTTGTGAAATGATACTGAGCATCTGAATTCAAGAGGATACTATGCTTTCATGTGCTAAATTACAGATTGTCGGATTTTCTGCAACTAATAAAACAAATACAGTAAGTACCAATTAATAAACAGTCTTCACTATCACAAGATCATATATAAGTTGAACTATACAACTGTCCTGGATGTGAGGTCAAATTTCTAACTAACCATTATAAACTGCAATGTTTGCAAACTCCTAGGATCAGGATGCTTAAAACGTGATGAAATCATAGAGGATTAGAGGCTAGGGGCCAGTAGAGAGAAGCTCCACAAGTAATCCTTATTCCAGATTTGCTACAGATGAACAAAAAACAAACAAAAAAAATTTATTCTGATATTGTTATTTTGGTATTAAAAATGCTTTCTTTCCGACATTTTAAATATGAAAGTAAGTCACTTTAATTTGCCTAAAGCAAACAGCTTAAAGCAAACTTAACACTAGAATCCCTGAATCTTACGAAAAAACTTGTAATCTTGGGCCACCTTAAATTCCTTCACACCTCTCCATTAGCATCTTTTCTTTTGTAAATGTGTAGGTCAGTAACTGGCAGCAAGCAACCTGCTGTCCCATCCCCTCACTGCAGCAGTCAACTCAGGCAAAAAGTTCTCCCAGCTCAAATCTTGTTTACCTGCATGTAAGGTGCATGGAGTTGTATAGGGTAAATAATATATTATTTGGAACACATGCATTTCATGTGTATTGTGTCTACAACGATCTATGTAAATGTAGGATGACAGGAAATGTGAGAAATGTTGAACAAATACCTAAAACAAACTTTTTTCATGTTGTAGTACTAACGACAAAATTTTGACATGGAGGTTTATATACAGTGCATCTGGAAAGTATTCACAGCGCATCACTTTTTCCACATTTTGTTATGTTACAGCCTTATTCCAAAATGGATTAAATTCATTTTTTTCCTCAGAATTCTACACAACACCCCATAATGACAACGTGAAAAAAGTTTACTTGAGATTTTTGCAAATTTATTAAAAATAAAAAAATTGAGAAAGCACATGTTCATAAGTATTCACAGCCTTTGCCATGAAGCTCAAAATTGAGCTCAGGTGCATCCTGTTTTCCTGATCATCCTTGAGATGTTTCTGCAGCTTAATTGGAGTCCACCTGTGGTAAATTCAGTTGATTGGACATGATTTGGAAAGGCACACACCTGTCTATATAAGGTCCCACAGTTGACAGTTCATATCAGAGCACAAACCAAGCATGAAGTCAAAGGAATTGTCTGTGGACCTCCGAGACAGGACTGTCTCGAGACACAAATCTGGGGAAGGTTACAGAAAAATTTCTGCCGCTTTGAAGGTCCCAATGAGCACAGTGGCCCCCATCATCCGTAAGTGGAAGAACTTCGAAACCACCAGGACTCTTCCTAGAGCTGGCCGGCCATCTAAACTGAGCGATCGGGGGAGAAGGGCCTTAGTCAGGGAGATGACCAAGAACCCGATGGTCACTCTGTCAGAGCTGCAGAGGTCCTCTGTGGAGAGATGAGAACCTTCCAGAAGGACAACCATCTCTGCAGCAATCCACCAATCAGGCCTGTATGGCACATGGCAGCCCGCCTGGAGTTTACCAAAAGGCACCTGAAGGACTCTCAGACCATGAGAAAGAAAATTCTCTGGTCTGATGAGACAAAGATTGAACTCTTTTTGGTGTGAATGCCAGGTGTCACGTTTGGAGGAAACCAGGCACCGCTCATCACCAGGCCAATACCATTCCTACAGTGAAGCATGGTGGTGGCAGCATCATGCTGTGGGGATGTTTTTCAGCGGCAGGAACTGGGAGACTAGTCAGGATAAAGGGAAAGATGACTGCAGCAATGTACAGATACATCCTGGATGAAAACCTGCTCCAGAGCACTCTTGACCTCAGATTGGGGTGACGGTTCATATTTCAGCAGGACAACGACCGTAAGCACACAGCCAAGATATCAAAGGAGTGGCTTCAGGACAACTCTGTGAATGTCCTTGAGTGGCCCAGCCAGAGCCCAGACTTGAATCTGATTGTGAACATCTCTGGAGATATCTTAAAATGGCTGTGCACCGATGCTTCCCATCCAACCTGATGGAGCTTGAGAGGTGCTGCAAAGAGGAATGGGTGAAATTGGCCAAGGATAGGTGTGCCAAGCTTGTGCATCATATTCAAAAAGACTTGAGGCTGTAATTGCTGCCAAAGGTGCACCGACAAAGTATTGAGCAAAGGCTGTGAATACTTATGTACATGTGATTTCTCAGTTTTTTTATTTTTAATAAATTTGCAAAAACCACAAGTAAACTTTTTTCACGTTGTCATTATAGGGTGTTGTGTGTAGAATTCTGAGGAAAAAAACTAATTTAATCCATTTTGGAATAAGGCTGTAACATAACAAAATGTGGAAAAAGTGATACGCTGTGAATACTTTCTGGATGTACTGTAATGTGTAAGACTGAAGTCCAAATATCAAATAAACACTTTCACCAAACGTACACATATATCAAAACATGTGCGCTTTTATTCAAGAATATAACCAAAGAAAAAGAAATCAGGTTAGGCTATGACGCTGTCACGACCGCTGACTCATAATCAAGAGGTTGCAGGTTCGATCCTTACCTCTTCTCAGAGTTGCTGTTTTGAGTAATGAGCTGCTCTTATTGTTACTATTATACAATAACAACATACATTTTGATTTGAGTCTGTAACAGCCGCTGTATATTTATGGTACTTGTAAAGGTTACTGTGTTTTTTTTATTTTTCAGTTTTATTCTCTCAGTCATGTTCACTGTCCCCCCGATCTGACACTGCTGTTTCACATAAATACGTGCTATAACAGAGGTGAATTAAGATGAGGATGAGGGTTCTACATCAAAGAAAAAGAACAGAAGCCCTCCCTGCAAGAAACGTCCACTCACATATAAGAACAACACAGCTGCACCAGGCGTAAATGTGAAAGATGGCACCGTTTAGATGCAGGAAGAGGTCGGGCGTCGTTCTGCCAGTGGATATTATTGGTCAATTTGCCATGTATGTCGTCCTTCAACGAAACAGCAAGGTATGCCAAGCTCGCCAAGGTATCGTGCAAAGTTCTGTTTGTGATTATGTTTTGCGATGGTCTTTATATGAAAAACTTTTATATTTTGCTTATATAAAAGCCACATTGAATGTTATTTACCTCGATTTATTTACTTATCTTCCTACAGTAAAGTCACATGTAGACTGCAGAGCTTTCTGTGTTTGATCGACACGGGCATGCTGACAACCCACATGTGCAATGCTACTTCAGTAATAATAATAATGATTCTTTACATTTATATAGTGCTTTTTCTCATTACTCAATGCACTCTCCACACAGGGAGGACCCGGGAATCGAACCCACAATCTTACTGCAAAGCAGCAGCACTACCACTGAGCCACCTGTGAGTATGTGAAGGACTTTAGCTGCAGGTGGAAGCTCCCGTCATACTTTACACAACTGTTGTTACAGTTTCAAAAGCTTTATGACCTGGGACGACTGGGATCATTTCCTGAATAAGCAGTGGCAAAAAAGTGATGGACATGGTTAGCAACAACTCAGGTAGACTGTGGCATTGAAATGATTTGTAATTGGTATTAAGCACAGCAGCCTGTATGGCACCAACAGCTATTCTGATGATTGATTTGAAATTCAGAATGTCTACATGTTTAAATTCATTGAGTTGCTGCTATGTGACTGGCTGATTAGCCATTTACGTTAACAAGCAGTTGAACAGGTGTACCCAATTGCATGGCCAGCGTGTTTATAAAACATACATTCATTGTGGCAGCCTGAACAAAGCCTGAACATTTTTTCTCCTTTGAACAGTGCTCATGCTCAAGTTCAAGTACTTTATTGTCATTGTGTAGCACAACGAAATTACTTTTTGTGACAACCCCAAGGTGCATTTAAAGAAAAGTCAAATAATTCCAAATATGTTGTATACAGTGTTAAGTGATCAAGTAACCAGATTAAATTATTATTGCTCAAAGTACAGCAACATAAATTGTTACTGCACCTGTTAATGAATAGCACATTACATATTGTATTACATTAGTATATTGCACATTACCCATATAGCTTATTGCACATGTTCAATTAAAAATGATCTCAGACTGAGGAGATTCAGAGTTTATGGCAGATGGAAAAAAGGTATTTTTTAGTCTGTTTGTGCGTACACGGATTGACCTAAAGCGTCTGTCTAATGGGAGGAGCTCAAGCAAAGAATTTCCAGGATGAGTTTTGTCCTTGAGAATGTTTTTGGACCTTCTCACACATAGGGTCTTAAACAAAAGTTCGAGTGATGGTAGTTCAGTCCCAGCAGCCTTGGTGCAGCTGTTGTACCAGGTCATCACGCAGTTAGTTAAGATGCTCTCTATGGTGCATCAATAGAAATTAACCAGCAGCTTCTCGGGGAGGTCAGCTCTCCTTAGCTTCCTGAGAAAATAGAGGCGTTGTTGTGCTTTGCCTATTATAGCCAAGTTGTCGTCAGCCCAGGACAGGTCCTCTGAGATGGTGACTCCTAGAAACTTAAAGCTGGAAACTCACTCCACAGCATCTGCATTGATTGTTATCGGACTGTGATTGGTTTTTTTAGTGGTCTCCACAATTTTAAAATATTTTGCTCAAAGCCCAAGTTATAGCACTCAAAAGGCTACATCATCCTATTCAGTCAAAACTGAGAAAACCAAGTTTAAATATTCTAATTGTTCCATTCTGACACATTTACATTACTGAATGAACACAGTGAGTGTACAACACAATCATAGTGGCTATAGTGACAGTTCATAACAATCTGCTAGTGCTTTTATTTTTAACTTTTTTTGTTATTATTATGGCACTTTTAAGGGTTCTACAATGAAAGCTGTAAAATAGAAGGTAAATTATATTTCAACAAGGGGGCTCCGCCCCCTGCTCGCTTCGCTCGCCTACCCCCGCTGTTGGGTAACCCGAAATACATTGATGAATGTATGAGATACAGTAATCCCTCGCTATATCGCGCTTCGCCTTTCGCGGCTTCACTCCATCGCGGATTTTATATGTAAGCATATTTAAATATATATCGCGGATTTTTCGCTGCTTCGCGGGTTTCTGTGGACAATGGGTCTTTTAACTTCTGGTACATGCTTCCTCAGTTGGTTTGCCCAGTTGATTTCATACAAGGGACGCTATTGGCAGATGGCTGAGAAGCTACCCAACTTACTTTCTCTCTCTCTCTCTCTCTTGCGCTGACGTAGGGGGGTGTGAGCAGGGGGGCTGTTCGCACACCTAGACCATACGGACGCTCGTCTAAAAATGCTGAAAGATTATCTTCACGTTGCTATCTTTTGTGCAGCTGCAGCTGCTTCCTGAAACGACATGCTGAACGGTGCTTCGCATACTTAAAAGCACGAAGGGCACGTATTGATTTTTTTATCTGTCTCTCTCTATCTCTCTCTCTGCTCCTGACGGAGGGGGTGTCAGCTGCCGCCTTCAACAGCTTTGTGCCGTGGTGCTTCGCATACTTAAAAGCCAAACAGCACTATTGATTTGTTTGCTCCTTTGAAGAGGAAGATATGTTTGCATTCTTTTAATTGTGAGACTGAACTGTCATCTCTGTCTTGTCATGGAGCACAGTTTAAACTTTTGAAAAAGAGACAAATGTTTGTTTGCAGTGTTTGAATAACGTTCCTGTCTCTCTACAACCTCCTGTGTTTCTGCGCAAATCTGTGACCCAAGCATGACAATATAAAAATAACCATATAAACATATGGTTTCTACTTCGCGGATTTTCTTATTTCGCGGGTGGCTCTGGAACGCAACCCCCGCGATGGAGGAGGGATTACTGTATATTGGAGTGTAAAGGTGTAGATGACGAACAAAGGAAGTATATTCATTAATCCTAATGAATGTCCACTAATAGTGGACTCATTACAGAATGCGTTGTCAGCTAATTGGCGGAATTGTTTATCGGCCGTCTGTCGTTCCTTTCTTTGCCGTTTATCTATTCACTCTGCTGTTTGAGAGGCGCGTTGTAGGCGCCTACGCTCATTAATTGTATTCAGGCGGGCTCGCTTCTGTATGTATCTCCGTCAGTTGTGGTCGTTCGTTTTGAACCCGTGCCTGCTTTGCTTCCGCAGTTTCCAACACGCGTTGTAGGCGTCTATGCACACTGTATTTGTCCACGCGGGCTCGTTTTTGTAGCTCCATTAGTCGAGCTGTTTGGTTTTGAAGCCGAGACAGTTTTGCTTCCGCAGTTTCAGATACGTGTTGTAGGCGCCCACGTCTATTGTTTTTATCCATGCGGGCTCGCATCTTTGTGGACCTGTGGGGCCTCCGTAGGTGTGTTAGAAGCGCGTGGACCATGCTGTGTAGTGTGGCCGTTTAGTTCAGAAGTGCGTTGTAGGCGCATGCGCCTTTCGTACTTTCACGCGCCTTCCGCATCTTTGTGGACCTGTCGGGCCTCCATAGCCTCTTCTGTTTGACTCTGGGGTGCACCGCGGAATCCTCTTTTTTGTGTGGCTGTGTTGTTACCTATGGGCGCGTTGCCTCATTTCTTACTTACTTTAGTGGAGCTCCTTCTTTCTCGGTGGATCAGACTTCGCTCGCTGTCGGCGCCTGCGCACTATGTCTCATGCGTCCATGGGCATGCCATGTACCTGCGTCCATATCCGGTTTACCATTCTCGGTTAGTAATATGGATACTTATGAATGTCAGTTCTACTTTACTTAAATAATAGCTGGGTAACTATAAAGGCTACACCACCATTTTAAAAGTGTTGTTACTGTTGGGATCTACACTGGCAATCGGAAGGTTGCCGGTTCGAATCCCGTAAATGCCAATAGGGACTCTGCTTTGTTGGGCCCTTGAGCAAGGCCCTTAACCTGCAATTGCTGAGCACTTTGAGTAGTGAGAAAAGCGCTATATAAATGTGAAGAATTATTATATATTTTATACCGTGTTACAGAATAAGAGGACAATGTATTTTCCAATTAAACCAAGGAGTTACTTTTAATAAAAGCAAGTATTTAGTTATTTGAAGGAAGGCTGCATGAAACTGTATTTTATACTTGTTTACCAAGTACATTGAATAGTATTTCTGATTTTTTGCTGTGGTATTGAATTGGTATTGAGTTATCATAAAATTTAACTGGTACTGGTATAGACCACATAAACTGTGATATTATGACAACTAGAGATGCTCTAACCAGTCAGATTTTATTTTCTTTCCCCATTAAAAAAAACTTTTTAAACTAATCTCCTGCATAATCAGACACAGTAGTGTATTTTAATAATTAAACTATAAACCACATGTGTTAGTTGTTCATTTTTATTAACAAAATGTAGTTCTTGAGGCTTTTTGTACAGTGAACATAATATACCATACCAATACCATAACATTTTCCCTAAATACATACTTTAACAAGTACAAAAAAATTTATCTATGATACATATGGCATAAAAGAAAATAAAATGCTTCTCATAATTACAAGCTGTCATATTGTTTAGTTTTCTTCTGTAATGTACCTGTATCTGAAACAAGGCTTAATTAACAAAAGTAGTTTTCACCATTTCTCTAAATTATATATATATATATATATATATATATATATATATATATTCTCACATAATTCATATTTGCAATTAAACGTTGAATACATGTAAATATAAATGCACTTATACGTATTAATCATTTTAAATCATTAACAGCTTTTTATTCATCATATCAACTAGACATTCGTAATTCTTGAGTTGTAATTTAAAATGGTAATCATATTTTATATTATGCAGTACTTGTTTCTAATCAAAACGTATAGTATATGACAACAAAAAATACTAATCTTTTAAAAAATTGCCTTTTTTTTTCTAAGCAGCAATTTCAAATTCATTTTTATCTTTTCTTTTTCAAATTAAAAATGTAAGCTGCTGCATTTTAAACAAGCTCACTGTTCAAATTCCAGAGGTGCCCATTTCAATTTCAAGGACAAAATAAAGGTCTGAATTCCTAAAGTAGCTTTTCCTGCCATTTGTCTAGTTGCACAGGACAACTTCTCCAATTACTTTTTCAGTTTATTACTCTACTTTCTTAAAAGTAAAGTAGAGTACACCAGTACCTCACATTTACTGATAAAATAAGCTTCCACTCGATGACTCCCTTTTCAGAATGCAGAAAGTTTTGTGCTGGTTCAACTACCGTAATACTTTGCGTAAGGGAGCACTGCAACTAAATTACTGTAAAGCTTAGAAAAACAGAGACTGAAAATATTGTTTTTTTGGCTTTTTTAAGCCTTTTTACTGGTCAAGTCTTTCTTTAGTGAAAATTGGCCGATTTTGATTTGTGGCCAATTGATTGGAGCATCCCTAATAACCCCCTCCTTTAACCACCACCTTATCGTGGTGGAGGGGTTTGCGTGTCCCAATGATCCTAGGAGCACTGTTGTCCGGGGCTTTATGCCCCTGGTAGGGCCACCCAAGGCAAACTGGTCCTAGGTGAGGGATGAGACAAAGAGCGGTTAAACAAACCTCCTATGAAGAAAAACAATTTTGGACGGCGTTTTCCCTTGCCTGGACGTGGGTCACCGGGCCCCACTCTGGAGCCAGGCCTGGAGGTGGGGCTCGATGGCGAGCGCCTGGTGGCCGGGCCTGCATCCATGGGGCTCGGCCGGGCACAGCCCGAAGAGGCAACGTGGGTCCCCCTTCCCATGGGCTCACCACCTATGGGAGGGGCCAAGGAGGTCGGGTGCAGTGTGAGTTGGGTGGTGGCCGAAGGCGGGGACCTTGGCGGTCCGATCCTCGGCTACAGAAACTGGCTCTTGGGACGTGGAATGTCACCTCTCTGAAGGGGAAGGAGCCTGAGCTAGTGCGCAAAGTTGAGAGGTTCCAGCTAGATATAGTCGGACTCACCTCGATGCACAGCTTGGACTCTGGAACCAATCTCCTTGAGAGGGGCTGGACTCTGTACCACTCTGGAGTTGCCCCCGGTGAGAGGCGCCGAGCAGGTGTGGGTATACTTATTGTCCCCCAACTTGGAGCCTGTACATTGGGGTTTACCCCGGTGGACGAGAGGATAGCCTCCCTTCGCCTTCGGGTGGGGGGATGGGTCCTAACTGTTGTTTGTGCGTATGCACCGAACAGCAGTTCGGAGTACCCACCCTTTTTGGAGTCCCTGGAGGGGGTGCTAGAGGGCATACCTTCAGGGGACTCCCTCGTTCTGCTTCGAGACGTCAATGCTCACGTGGGCAATGACAGTGAGACCTGGAAGGGCGTGATTGGGAGGAATGGCCCCCCTGATCTGAACCCGAGCGGTGTTTTGTTATTGGACTTCTGTGCTCGTCATGGATTGTCCATAACAAACACCATGTTCAAGCACAGGGGTGTTCATATGTGCACTTGGCACCAGGACACCCTAGGCCTCAGTTCGATGATCGACTTTGTGGTCGTGTCGTCGGACTTGCGGCCACATGTCTTGGACACTCGGGTGAAGGGGGGGGGGGGAGCTGTCAACTGATCACCACCTGGTGGTGAGTTGGCTTCGATGGTGGGGGAGGATGCCGGTCAGGCGTGGTAGGCCCAAACGTGTTGTGAGGGTCTGCTGGGAACGTCTGGCAGAGCCCCCTGTCAGAAGTAGCTTCAACTCCCACCTCTGGCAGAACTTCGACCACATCCCGAGGGAGGTGGGGGACATTGAGTCCGAATGGGCCATGTTCCGTGCCTCTATTGTTGAGGCAGCTGAAAGGAGCTGTGGCTGTAAGGTGGTCGGTGCCTGTCGTGGCGGCAATCCCCGAACCCGTTGGTGGACACCGGCGGTGAAGGTTGCCGTCAAGCTGAAGAAGGAGTCCTACAGGACCCTTTTGTCCTGTGGGACCCCGGAGGCAGCTGATAGGTACCGGCAGGCCAAGCGGAATGCGGCTTTGGTGGTTGCTGAGGCAAAAACTCGGGCATGGGAGGAGTTTGGGGAGGCCATGGAGAACGACTTTCGGACAGCTTCGAGGAGATTCTGGTCCACCATCCGGCGTCTAAGGAAGGGGAAGCAGTGCAGTGTCAACACTGTATATGGTGGGGATGGTGCGCTGCTGACCTCGACTTGGGACGTTGTGGGTCGGTGGGGGAATACTTCGAAGACCTCCTCAATCCCATTAACATGCCTTCCAATGAGGAAGCAGAGCCTGGGGACTCAGAGGTGGGCTCCCCCATCTCTGGGACTGAGGTCACCGAGGTGGTCAAAAAACTCCTTGGTGGCAGGGCCCCGGGGGTGGATGAGATACGCCCGGAGTTCCTCAAGGCTCTGGATGTTGTAGGACTGTCTTGGCTGACACGCCTCTGCAACATCGCATGGACATCAGGGACAGTGCCTCTGGATTGGCAGACCGGGGTGGTGGTCCCCCTCTTTAAGAAGGGGGATCGGAGGGTGTGTTCCAACTACAGAGGGATCACACTCCTCAGCCTCCAAAGAAAAGTCTATTCAGGGGTCCTGGAGAGGAGGGTCCGTCGGGTAGTCGAGCCTCTGATTCAGGAGGAACAGTGTGGTTTTCGTCCTGGTCGCGGAACAGTGGATCAGCTCTATACCCTTAGCAGGGTCCTGGAGGGTGCATGGGAGTTTGCCCAACCAGTCTACATGTGTTTTGCGGACTTGGAAAAGGCATTCGACCGTGTCCTCGGGGAATCCTGTGGGGGGTACTCCGAGAGTATCGGGTACCGGCCCCCCTGATAAGGGCTGTTCAGTCCCTGTACGATCGGTGCCAGAGCTTGGTCTGCATTGCCGGCAGTAAGTCGAACCCGTTTCCAGTGAGAGTTGGACTCCGCCAGGGCTGCCCTTTGTCACCGATTCTGTTCATAACTTTTATGGACAGAATTTCTAGGCGCAGCCAGGGCGTTGAGGGGGTCCGGGTTGGTGGGCACAGGATTGGGTCACTGCTTTTTGCAGATGATGTTGTCCTATTTGCTTCATCAGGTGGAGTGCCCTCTCAGGGTTGGTAGCGAGATCCTGCCCCAAGTGGAGGAGTTCAAGTATCTCGGGGTCTTGTTCACGAGTGAGGGAAGAATGGAGCGTGAGATCGACAGGCGGATCGGTGCGGCATCCGCAGTAATGCGGGTGCTGCATCGGTCTGTCGTGGTGAAAAAGGAGCTGAGCCGCAAGGCGAAGCTCTCAATTTACCAGTCGATCTATGTTCCTACCCTCACCTATGGTCATGAGCTATGGGTAGTGACCGAAAGAACGAGATCGCGAATACAAGCGGCTGAAATGAGTTTCCTCCGCAGGGTGTCTGGGCTTTCCCTTAAAGATAGGGTGAAAAGCTCAGTCATCCGGGAGGGGCTCAGAGTAGAGCCGCTGCTCCTCCGCATCGAGAGGAGTCAGATGAGGTGGCTCAGGCATCTCATCAGGATGCCTCCTGGACGCCTCCCTGGTGAGGTGTTCCGGGCACGTCTAACCGGGAGGAGGCCCCGGGGAAGACCCAGGACACGCTGGAGGGACTATGTCTCTCAACTGGCCTGGGAACGCCTTGGGATTCTCCCGGAAGAGCTAGAAGAAGTGGCCGGGGAGAGGGAAGTCTGGGCATCTCTGCTCAAGCTGCTGCCCCCGCGACCCAACCTCGGATAAGCGGGAGACAATGGATGGATGGATGGATCCCTAACTAACAACCTTTTATGCAAAAAAACAAAACACGGAATTGAGAAAAGACCATTCCTAATATTTAGGAGTTAGTTATCGACTCAACTATTCCAAACTTTTTCAATAGGCCAGAGGTGATTCATAATGCAGCCCTCCCTCCCCTGCATGTACATACGTATGTAACTATCTATCTCAAAAACTTCTGCACAAATTTTGCAAATTGGTAGGACTGGCAGGTTAAATAAACAATTTCTATAGCAGTTATTGTTGGACAAACCATTTATGACGGATATGAACATTGGTACTGGACCAAAAACAACAGGCCTGAAACTTGTAACAAGGCAAACATGATGCAACCTGTATTAAAATGATATCTAGGGCAACAACTACCAAAGTCAATAAGGGTGGAATAGTACTTTGAACATGTATCCGATAAGGCACATCTGTATTCCTTCAGGAGTATTCCTTCAAGTGTTCAGTGTAAGCCAGGGCGTGAACAGCCAGACCAGTCTTCTTCCAGAGCCTTTCCAAGCGGCGGACAATTTGTTTCATGTTACGCAATTCTGCTGTAAACCATGGAGAGGTCCGGGTAGTAGGTACAATCAAGGATTTAATAAGTGCATAATGATCCAAAATTTGTGATAATGTGGAATTATATAGAGACAAAATCTGCATAGGGCAAGACAACCGAGAAACATCATGGAAACAAGAAGCACCGATAGACACAGAAAAGGATACCTGATGAATATTCTTGATATTATGATAGGTTAGTTTAGATTTTAGACTTATTTTAGGCAGGGGATAAGTGAAACTAAATTCAATCAGCTTGTGATCTGAGATACTGATAACAGAACCAGATGTACAAACATTCTGCAGACCAGTGGAACATACAAGATCCAGAATATGGCCCTTAGCATGGGTTGAAAAACCAACATGTTGCACAAAACTGAAACAATCCAGTCCAGAACGTAGCTCGTGAGCAAATGGACAGTCAGTATCCTCATGAATATCAAGGTCACCAAGCAAAATAACTACAGTAGACATGCCACAGACAAGAGTGAGAATTTCATAAAGATGAGAGAACAAAATCTGGCTGAAGCTTAAGAGGCCTGTAAATAAATATTATGTGCAGCGAAGCCTTTCCAGTGATTTTAACAACCAGGTATTCAAAAGAAGTAATGTTGTGAATATCAACAATCCTCCACCTCAGCCCGTCAGAGGGAGTTTAGACAAGTAACCATAGTACAACAACGACTGCCATCAGTATTGTTAGCCAACAGGGTGCTGGTGGAAATTGGGCTACTGTTGGCCAAAGGAGAAGAAGAGGGGGGAGACGTTACTGGAGGCAGGTGGAGAGGAGGAAAGTAAAGAGAGTGGAACTGAGGGTAGGAACTTTGAATGTTGGCAGTATGACTGGTAATGTGAGAGAGTTAGCCGATATGATGGAGAGAATGAAGGTTGATATATTGTGCGTGCAAGAGACTAAATGGAAGGGGAGTAAAGCCAGGTGGATTGGAGGTGGATTCAGATTGTTCTATCATGGTGTGGATGGGAGGAGAAATGGGGTAGGAGTTATTCTGAAGGAACAGTATGTCAAGAGTGTTTTGGAGGTGAAAAGAGTGTCAGGCAGAGTAATAATTATGAAGATGGAAATTGGAGGTGTGATGATGAATGTTGTTAGTGCATATGCACTGCAAGTTGAGTGTGCAATGGGTGAGAAAAAAGATTTTAGGAGTGAATTGGATGAAGTGATGAACAGTGTACTCATGGGACAGAAAGTGGCGATTGGAGCGGATTTTAATGGGCATGTTGGTTAAGGGAACAGTGGAGACAAGCAGGTGATGGGTAGGTATGGTGTAAAGGAGAGGAATGAAGAAGGTCAGAGGATAGTGGATTTTGCCAAAAGGATGGTCATGGCTGTGGTGAATACGTATTTTAAGAAGAGGGAGGAAAATAGGGTTACGTACAAGAGTGGAGGAAGATGCACACAAGAAGATAACATCCTATGCAGAAGAGTTGATCTGAAGGAGATTGAAGACTGCAAAGTGGTGGCAGGGGAAAGTGTAGTTAAGCAGCATAGGATGGTGGTCTGTAGGATGACGCTGGCAATCAAGTAGAGGACGAGAGTGAGGGCAGAGCCGAGTTGAAAAAGGAAGACTGCAAGGTTCAGTTTAGGGAGGAGGTGAGACAGGCACTGGGTGGCAGTGAAGAGTTACCAGACAGCTGGGAAACTACAGCAGATGTAGTAAGGGTGACAGCAAGAAGGGTGCTTGGCGTGACAGCGGAAAGAGGAAAAGGAAACCTGGTGGTGGAATGAGGAAATACAGGAGAGTATACAGAGGAAGAGGATGGAAAAGAAGAAGTAGGATAGTCAGTGAGATGCAGAAAGTAGACAAGAGTACAAGGAGATAAGGCGCAAGGTGAAGAGAGAGGTGGCAAAGGCTAAAGAAAAGGCATATGAGAGCTTGGACACTAAGGAGGGAAAAAAGGACCTGTGCCGATTGGCTAAACAGAGGGACCAAGCTGGGAAAGATGTGCAGCAGGTTAGGGTGATAAAGGATAATGATGGAAACGTACTCACAAGCGAGGAGAGTGTGTGGAGCAGATGGAAAGAGTACTTTGAGAGGCTGATAAATGAAGAGAACGAGAGAGAGAGAAGAGGTTGGATGATGTGGAGATAGTGAATCAGGAGGTGCAATGGATTAGCAAGGAGGAAGTAAGGACAACTATGAAGAGGATGGAAAAATGGAAAGGCCGTTGATCCAGATGACATACCTGTGGAAGCATGGAGGTGTTTAGGAGATATGGCAGTGGAGTTTTTAACCAGATTGTTTAATGGAATCTTGGAAAGTGAGAGGATACCTGAGGAGTGGAGAAGAAGTGTACTGGTGCCGATATTTAAGAATAAGGGGGATGTGTAGGACTGTAGTAACTACAGGGGGATAAAATTGATGAGCCACAGCATGAAGTTATGGGAAAGAGTAGTAGAAGCTATGTTAAAAAGTGAGGTGATGATTAGTGAGCAGCAGTATGGTTTCATGCCAAGAAAGAGCACCACAGATGCAATGTTTGCTCTGAGGATGTTGATGGACAAGTTTAGAGAAGGCCAGAAGTAGTTGCATTGTATCTTTGTGGACCTGGAGAAAGCATATGACAGGGTGCCTCGAGAGGACCTGTGGTATTGTATGAGGAAGTCAGGAGTGGCAGAGAAGTATGTAAGAGTTGTACAGGATATGTACGAGGGAAGCGTGACAGTGGTGAGGTCTGCGGTAGGAGTGACGGATGCATTCAAGTTGGAGGTGGGATTACATCAGGGATCGGCTCTGAGCCGTTTCTTATTTGCAATGGTGAAGGGACAGGTTGACAGACAAGATTAGACAGGAGTCCCCGTGGACTATGATGCTTGCTGATGACATTGTGATCTGTAGCAATTATAGGGAGCAGGTTGAGAAGACCCTGGAGAGGTGGAGATATGCTCTAGAGAGGAGAGGAATGAAGGTCAGTAGGAACAAAACAGAATACATGTGTGTAAATGAGAGGGAGGTCAGTGGAATGGTGAGGATGACAAGAGTAGAGTAGGCGAAGGTGGAGGAGTTTAAATACTTGGGATCAACAGTACATAGTAATGGGGATTGTGGAAGAGAGGTGAAAAAGAGAGTGCAGGCAGGGTGGAATGGGTGGAGAAGAGTGTCAGGAGTAATTTGTGACAGACGGGTATCAGCAAGAGTGAAAGGGAAGGTCTACAGGATGGTAGTGAGACCAGCTATGTTATATGGGTTGGAGACAGTGGCACTGACCAGAAAGCAGGAGACAGAGCTGGAGGTAGCACAGTTAAAGATGCTAAGATTTGCACTGGGTGTGACGAGGATGGATAGGATTAGAAATGAGTACATTAGAGGGTCAGCTCAATTTGGACAGTTGGGAAACAAAGTCAGAGAGGCGAGATTGCATTGGTTTGGACATGTGCAGAGGAGAGATGCTGGGTATATTAGGAGAAGGGTGCTATGGATAGAGCTGCCAAGGAAGAGGAAAAGAGGAAGGCCTAAGCGAAGGTTTATGGATGTGGTGAGAAAGGACATGCAGGTGAGGGGCGTAACAGAACAAGATGCAGAGGACAGAAAGATATGGAAGAAGATGATCCGCTGTGGCAACTCCTAAAGGGAGCAGCCGAAAGAAGAAGAGAGTAATGGCAAGCTCCATGCATAAGCCGTATATCACCACATCCAGTCTGGAGTGCATTATTGTGTTGAAGAGTAGGTAATCATCATTAGAAAAACCAATATCAGCCACCACCATCTTAGCCAGAAGTCATAAACTAACTCCAACTTGAGCAATAAATATAGTCAGCCTAAGAAATTCTTAATCCTAGTTAACTAAGAAAGTAAAGACTTACTCACCAACCATGCCAGCTCAGGGAGAGTACAGGGGAGAGGGCTCGCGGAATAAAAAATTTGACAAAAACTCCATCATGAATCAAGTGAGAATCTGTCCATAAAACAAACAGCACGAGCAAGGCAGAGGACATAGTAACAGCAGCAAAGAAAAACAGAGCAAAAAGACACTGGTGAGAAGCGGCAGCCAGGTCCCGGACAGTGTACTCTCATACGGAACCAGAGCTCCAAAGTTTTATTGTTAAAATCATTGCATTTACACACTACTTTTAACAACATGAGTGATGGGAGCAATTTTAAGAGAATAAGAGCAATACCAGAGAAAAGTGAAGAGATAATTATACAGGTGAATAAAGGAGTTAAGAAAAGTAAATAAACTTTAATCTGGACAGTATGAATGGGATGAATATGTGAGTGAATTAAGATTTTGGGGGCGGGGGGGGGGCTTTAATATTTCCATGCCCAATACTAAAGATAGTTGAATAATAAACAGATATGTCAGCTAATAACGCTACTTTTTATCTAATAAGATGATCAGCAAATGTTAGAGCAAGTAGGCAAGTCCTTTTGGACATGCATTCCAAATAACACCTGGCAGGTTTCATTAAACAAAGGTCAGATGTGTAACTAGGGTGTGATATGAGCATATGAAAACCGCAACAGTTTTAAAAAGCACAAGAGTGTCTAAAAAACATGATAAATAATAAGCAGTTAATTTGGTGATGGTGGCAGAACAAAAGTCAGGTAAAAGATTAATACTAACACCGAAATCAACCAGCAATGGTTGAGTAATCTGGAAGAGTTTCCAGGTTATGGAGAAAATAATATGGGATAGAATTGTCTTAGTTGAGTCAAAATCATGAAACTATTAGCTTTATGACCATAAAGAGGAAAACAATTACAAAGGGTTAGACCAAACAAGCATACTAAATCAAGTGTGTTTTCCTGGTTATCAGTTTAGAAGGCAATTTGTTGACTACCCAGGATCAGTGTGCTTCTTGCTTTGCATATCAGAATCTGCTCAGTATCCAGACTCAAACAGATAGCATTAACCCCTTAACCGCCCTCTGCCGGATATATCCGGCACCGTTGTTTTATTGCTAACGCCATACTGCCGGAATTATCCGGCACATTTGCCTGTGGTTATATGAATGCCTGGCAAGTAGTATAACTGACGGTTTGGCGTGGGTATTATTACTACGTTGTATTTCGACAAGTCTGTGGTTGTTTTGGCCGGTCATGTGACGTGATTCGCATGTAACAGCTGTGAATATGGCGAAACGTAAACTGACTTCAAGTGAGGCTTTGCAGGCGATTTTGGACAGTTCTGATCATGATTGTAGCAGTTCTGAAGAAGGTTTTAGCGACAATGATGAGCAGCAACGTGCGCTGCATGATACTGTGAATGAAGACGCATCGGATGACGGCGATGAGTGGGTGTATCCCCAACATCTCATCTGGACTGCTGCCCGAGGTGAACTACCTTTTCTGCATCCGTTTGAGGCAACGTGTGGCTTTATTGTTGATGTAAACAATTACACTGCTGAGCAGTTTTATGAGCTGTTTGTGTCACCTGATTTGATCAGACATTTTGCTCATCAGACAAATCTGTATGCAGCACAGTTTATTGAGAAAAATCCCAATTTACCTCCACATTCCCGTGTTCGTGCTTGGGTAGACACTGATGAAAACGAAATGAAAAAATTCATTGGGATTTTGATGTTGATGGGAATAATCAGAAAACCAGATATTGAGATGTACTGGTCTACAGATCCTATGTATGCAACACCTATTTTTGCAGCTGTCATGACACGTAACCGATTCTCTTTGCTGCTGAAATTCTTTCATTTGAATGACAACAGAAATGAGCCAGATAAGAAAGATCCAAACCGCGACCGCTTGTTCAAGCTACGTCCTTTGATTGATCATTTATTTGAAGCATTTCAGTTGCCCTACATGCCAGGACCGTCAGTTACAGTTGATGAAAGTTTATTGTTGTGGAAGGGCCGCTTACAGTTTCGACAGTATCTACCATTGAAAAGGGCACGGTTTGGTATCAAGATGTTTTGCTTAGCTGAGAATTCAGGTTACATTTATAGATTTCGTGTATACACTGGCAAAGAGGATCCTATGAGTAGTATTTCAGCAGTGTTCCAAATGAATGTAAGGACTTTGGACTTTCAGAAAAACGCTGTCGTGTCTGTTCAAAGAAGGGTCAGCGTAGAGACGTCAAGACCTTCTGCTCAAAGTGTCCCAGCAATCCAGGACTTTGTGCAGTTCCCTGCTTTGGCCTGTGGCACAGCAAACTCAAATACTGGGAATGAAACTATGATTGACTGAACTACTTTTGACTTTTGAATTACTTTTGACTGTTCCATTTTGTAGTAGACAATAAATCCAGAAGCCTGAGAAAAGGTACATTTTGTGTTTTATTATGTGTTTGCCCATTTCTAGAACTTGCACAACATTTAGTGGTCAATACTGCTTGAATAAATGTAAAAAATGTAAAAAAAATGTAAAAAAGTAAAAAAACGAAAATTGTTCAGATTTCGCCTGGCGTGGGGAATATTTAGGGAGTTGGCGGTTAAAGGGTTAAAAAAGAAACCAGTTCTCAGTAAACAATCAAACTGGTTGTAGACTTCCACAAGGCACTCTTGTTAGTCACTTCCTATTGGCTAATTATCAGTGTAAGAATTCTTTAATTGTCATCACTCCTGTTTTCTGTGCCTGACTTTCGCTGCTTTTAATAAAAGGCCAGCAAAGTGCCATAAATTTTACTAATTCTATACTAAAAGCATAGGTCCCGCGAACTAAACTAATTCTTCATTTAGTAATCTCTCTAGCCAGGCCATTTACAGAATGACACCAAAAGTAAAGTGTATTTTGTGTTATGTTTAGTTAATGTAGTTGTTTTTTTTCTATATGCTATGAACATACTGTATATGATGCAAATTAAATTTTTAGGAATGTTACTTAAGATTAATTAAGATTACCAAAGTTTCATTGATCAAGCACCGACATCCATGGAGGAGTTAGCCAGCAATTATAAAAGTATATGGTGAAGGAGACGGAGACCAGCTAAAAGAAAGATCACATCAAGACCCCAGACAACTAAACAACCGACATTTTGAATAGTTAGGTAAAGACAACTGAAAAACTCTCGGAAGATACTTTTATTTCACATCCGAATGATGTAGTGGTTAAGCTGACTCTCAACGCTAAATTAGCTGGGTATGGATTGTTACAGATGCACAAGAGTAGTATCTCTGCTAGCACTGGTTCAGACTTTACCCCTGCAGCTGCAGGGACAATTATAATAATAAATATTTTATTTAAATTGCACCTTTCCCATGATCAAATCGCTTTAGGTTCAGGCTCCTCGCAACCTTTTAATTGGGTAAGGAAAATTATTTTACATTTGCTGGATGTTGTTATCTAAGCCAACTTGCACATTCTGGGATAGAAGTACATAGGATTTTTTTTAACATGTGCAACACAGGCGGGTGAAGTGACTTGCACAGTGTCTCTGACTGAGGCAGATACTGGAACTAAACCAGAAAACTTGCCTTATCATCTTTGATAATGGATGGATTGATATGTTAAATTTTTTTAGTGTACATGAAGTTAAACTCAAACAGAAATGTATATAAACATAATAAACACAACTTTTCACTTGCTTCAATTCTCTTCAGAGTGAAAAGAACATTTTCTATTTTATCATACTTTTGGAAATTCAGGCTTCATCTCACACTGCAAAAAATATATATCCACACACAAACACATAATGTAAAGCACTTTGGCTTATATATATTTATATAAATATATATGAAAAAAATTAGCGCCACCTGGTGGCCAAATACAAAACTGGCAAATGTTAAACTTCATTTTAAGGTTCAGAAATCATGCACCATTCTAGTGCTGTTACATATCTTCTAGAAAATGGACCATTGTCTCACCACAGGAAAAGAATACAGAATATAAAACTAAAATTTAAATGCTCATGCATTATTTAGTACAATGAGATAAGATAGCTAAAAAACAGAAGGCAATACATTCAAGCCTGTAATGTGGAAGTTTTGAAATACATATTATAAATTGAATTTCATCAGTACAGACAGACAGACAGACAGACAGACAGACAGACAGACAGAGACACTTTATTAATCCCAAGGGGAAATTCACAAACTCCAGCAGCAGCACATATTAGCTTAAGCAATAATTGTACATCTTCTATAGCACCTTTAAAGGTGAATAATTTTACACCAGAGTGCTACACATGAATATTTTAACACACTGTCTTAAAATCAAAGCACAAACAGCTTACTGTTGGCATGGTGAATAAACAATGGGATTTCAGCTTTTAAACAACTACACTGCAAAATCTGTACAATATAATATATAGTCCAATCTTAAATATACAGGTTTACGAGGATGTTCATATCAAAATTTGTGACTTAATTTGGATGGACTGTGTTGTTCTGGCATTCAACACAAGTCAAAAAGAAAGACTTTGAGAGTGAAAGTGTTTTATATGATGGTTGGCTGTGTGCTAGAGTTCACAGATTACTCTGTCCTCTATATGTTACACATCATTTCAATTACTGTATCTGTAATTCTTTGTGTATGGGAGAAAACAACAAAAATGAAGACTGTCCTTTGTGGATATCCAAGATCTGTTCCTGAGAAATGGTGCCAGTCCTTTGAGGGAGACCTTGAGCAAATGACCCATAATGCACAGGAGGTTTCAGAGTATGCTTGCCATCAGGTTTACATAAATGTACATAATGTGCATCCCTTGTTCATTAGAAGGTAGGGTGCAAGAACAAAATCATCTCTAAAAATAAATATGTTTGGTACTGCATAAGGTACAAGTTTGCAAATTAACTGGAGTAGCCTACAACTGGGCAGTTCCTAATACCATATATGACGCTTTTCTTATATCTAAGAGATGTCTCTGGGATATAAGATTAGCAATATGCTATCTCTATTTCACAAAACAGTAACAGATGGCAAAGGCACTGTAATCTAAAGAATGGAAAAAGATAACAGCAAAGACAAGGTATACATAAGATAAATTATTGGCGATGACTTTCAGACTATATGAGTGATTATTTGGGCAATAAGAACCATAGTCAAGGATAAAGGGACAAATTGAATACCACATATAAAATGATCTTTTGGGCCCCTGTTTATTTCCCTTCTCTAAAACAGTAAGGATATACAAGACAATGGAAACATATTGCATTTGAATGCCAAATATTGCAACATAACCAGATAAGCTGAAAATTGCCTTTGTCTCGCTTTATAACTTAAGTCTTTGAATAATATGGAACAACTGAAGAAAATATGCACAAAAATCATTAAAGCATAACGCAGCATTTTTTTTAGTTCAATTAAAAATTTTAATACAGGGGCAACTCCTATATGAGTGCACTTCACAGAGTGTACTGTAGTCAGTTACATAAAAATGTGATCTTAGAACCACAACTTTTCTAAAAAGTTGTATTTTTCTGCAGTCTTTAGACCACTGTATTTTAATTTGACATACAGTAAGATAGACAGATAAGATAGATAGATACTTTATTAATCCCAAGGGGAAATTCACATACTCCAGCAGCACCTTACTGATACAAAAACAATATTAAATTAAAGGTTGATAATAATGCAGGTAAAAAACAGACAATATCTTTGTATAATGTTAATGTTTACCCCCCCAGGGTGGAATTGAAGAGTCTCATAATTTGGGGGAGGAACGATCTTCTCAGTCTATCAGTGGAGCAGGACAGTGACAGCAGTCTGTTGCTGAAGCTGCTCTTCTGTCTGGAGATGACACTGTTTAGTGGATTTTCCATAATTGATAGGAGCCTGCTGAGTGCTCGTCGCTCTGCCACAGATGTCAAACTGTCCAGCTCCATGCCAACAATAGAGCCTGCCTTCCTCACCAGTTTGTCCAGGCGTGAGGCGTCTTTCTTCTTAATGCTGCCTCCCCAGCACACCACCGCGTAGAAGAGGGCGCTCGCCACAACCGTCTGATAGAACATCTGCAGCATCTTATTGCAGATGTTGAAGGACGCCAGCCTTCTAAGGAAGTATGGCCGGCTCTGTCCTTTCTTACACAGAGCATCAGTATTGGCAGTCCAGTCTAATTTATCATCCAGCTGCACTCCCAGGTATTTATAAGTCTGCACCATCTGCACACAGTCACCTCTGATGATCATGAGGTCCATGAGGGGTCTGGGCCTCCTAAAATCCACCACCAGCTCCTTGGTTTTGCTGGTGTTCAGGTGTAGGTGGTTTGAGTCGCACCATTTAACAAAGTCATTGATTAGGTCCCTATACTCCTCCTCCTGCCCACTCCTGATGCAGCCCACGATAGCAGTGTCATCAGCAAACTTTTGCTCGTGGCAGGACTCAGAGTTGTACTGGAAGTCCGATGTATATAGGCTGAACAGGACCGGAGAAAGTACAATCCCTTGTGGCGCTCCTGTGTTGCTGACCACAATGTCATATGTGCAGTTCCCAAGACGCACATACTGAGGTCTGTCTTTAAGATAGTCCACGATCCATGCCACTAGGTATGAATCTACTCCCATCTCTGTCAGCTTGTCCCTAAGGAGCAGAGGTTGGATTGTGTTGAAGGCGCTAGAGAAGTCTAGAAACATAATTCTTACAGCACCACTGCCTCTGTCCAAGTGAGAGAGGGATCGATGTAGCATATAGATGATGGCATCCTCCGCTCCCACCTTCTCCTGATATGCAAACTGCAGAGGGTCAAGGGCGTGTTGAACCTGTGGCCTCAGGTGGTGAAGCAGCAGCCTCTCCATGGTCTTCATCACGTGACGTCAGAGCAACAGGCCGAAAGTCATTCAGCTCACTAGGATGTGATACCTTTGGGACAGGGGTGATGCAAAATGTTTTCCAAAGCCTTGGGACTCTCCCCTGTTCCAGGCTCAGGTTGAAGATGCGCTGTAGAGGACCCCCCAGCTCCGATGCACAGACCTTCAGCAGTCGTGGTGATACTCCATCTGGACCCGCTGCTTTGCTGGCACAAAGTCTCCTCAGCTCTCTGCTCACTTGCGCTGTTGTAATTATGAGTGGGGATGTCTCTCCTATGCTGGTATCAGCAGAAGGATTTGTGGAGGGTGCAGTACTCCGAGGTGAGAGTGGGTTAGGGTGGTCAAACCTGTTAAAGAAGTTGTTCACTTGGTTTGCTCTCTTCACGTCTCTCTCGATGGTGGTACCCCGCTTCGACCTGCAGCCAGTGATTATCTTCATCCCATCCCACACTTCCTTCATGTTGTTATTCTGCAACTTCTGCTCCAGCTTTCTCCTGTACTGCTCCTTCGCCACCCTGAGCTGGACTCGGAGTTCCTTCTGCACGCGCTTGAGCTCATGCCGATCACCGCCTTTAAAAGCCCTTTTCTTCTGGTTCAAAAGGCCCTTGATGTCACTTGTAATCCATGGCTTGTTGTTAGCATAGCAGTGTACAGTTCTTACTGGAACTACAATGTCCATACAGAAGTTGATGTAGTCAGTAGTGCAGTCAACAACTTCCTCAATGTTCTCACTATGTGATCCCTGCAGGATATCCCAGTCTGTAGTTCCAAAACATTCTCTCAAAGCCTTCTCTGCCTCCGGGGTCCACTTCCTGAATGATCGTGTGGTTGCAGGTAGGACCCTCACTTTTGGTTTGTAGTAAGGCTGAAGCAGAACCAGGTTATGATCTGCTTTCCCAAGCGCAGGCAGCGGGGTGGCGCTGTATGCGTCTTTAACGTTTGCATACAGTAAATCAATAGTCTTATTTCCCCGGGTCTTACAGTCCACATGCTGGGAGAAGGCAGGTAATGTTTTGTCCAGTGTCACATGGTTGAAGTCTCCAGCGATTAGCACAAGCACCTCAGGGTGCTGCGTTTGTAACTTAGCAACAGCAGAATGGATGATGTCACTCGCTGTCTCCACGTCCGCCCGAGGAGGGATGTACACGATGACAACAATGACGTGTCCAAACTCTCTGGGCAAGTAATAGGGACGCAAACTTATGGCCAACAGTTCGATGTTCCCGCAGCAAGTGGAGACTTTGACGTTAACATGTCCAAAATTTCACCACCGTGTATTAACAGAGAGCGAGTCCTCCTCCTTTGTGTTTCCCACAGGTACTTGTATCTCTGTCCGCTCTAACTGTGCTAAACCCAGGTAGCTCCACGTTAGTATCTGGGATGGTGGTAGTTAGCCACGTTTCGCAAAAGCACAACAAACTGCATTCTCTGTAGGTTCTGACATTTTTCACCAGGGCACTATGTTAAATGATCATCATGTTTCAGCTACAGAAAAGAATAATCAGGGATTCCAAAATTCAGCTTAGATAAGAACGTAGGAAAAACATTACGAAATAAAAGTATTTTCAGATGTGATGATAAACAAACATTGCAATGCTATGTCAGTGTTTAAAGCATGTACTGTTAATATCCAAAATTGTCTTACAAAAAAATAAATAAAAATACCCTAAGCAATCTACTTGGAACGATACATGTCAATTATGTCATTTCTTGAAATCAGCAATTCAGGTTCAGCAATATCTGGCTGTGTAGATAATAAATCCTTCTTAATTTGATTATGTATCATTGGGAGGTACAGCTTATCCCAGTAGCATCTGGCATAAAGTGGTTCATGTACAATAGAGAAGGAAAAAAAAACCTAAAAATGGTTGATCTAACACAAAAGATGACCAGCCTGTGGTTTAAAATTCTGAGAACGGTGAGACAGCAGTGTTAACCATTGTTTCAACATGCCCTCCTTATAAATAATCTAATTAAACTATTATCTGTAACTATTATTTTCAGAACCTGCAGAAACAGAACTCCATGATTTTATTATTGCAATGTTACTACGTAAAAAAAACTTGCCCTTTCACCTTATCAGTGGCCTACAGCTTTTAAATATCCCAGAGCTAGCTCTACAACTAAGCTAAGTGGCAAGCAGTTCCTTCTGCATCCCAGACACATGTGTACTAAGCATTTATTCCCAAATGGCCCAGTATGAGTGTAATTAGGATCTCATCCAGGTTTGATCTCTACCTTATGCCTAAAGCCAATGGGAACCTTTTAAGGTTTCAAAAACCAGATAAAAATAAATAAAAAAATATTTAATAAAAAAATGGATTAAAAGATTGATAGAAGAATTCTGGATATTTATTTTAAAAATGCAGAAGCTTAGTATAAGTAGAAAGGGCAGTGGCTAAAATGCTGTAAACAGGTTGCTTATTTATACAAAATCCTGCTATCTTAGTCTGCAAAAAAATGTACATAACATTATTATCTAATATTATCTAAAATAAACAGAATTAAGTTCACTGGTCACAAATATAGTATGGTGGAGGTATGCATGAATGTGCATGTATATTACTTGGAATAGACATTATAGCACTTTCTTCAATTTCATTGAAACTGCAAGCTGACTTAAGAATGAAAATTGTCTCTACATAGATGAGGCCAGTGGAGGAGGACTAAGCTACTCTCACAAAACTACAGGAAATGAATTGAAAAAGGTCACGTGGGAAACCCTGCTATGTCAGCAGTGACGTTCAAATTCACTCTCTCAGCAAGACACAGACAGTCAAAGCTTCTGCATTTAAACAGCTGCCTCCCCGAAGCAGCAGAGGCAGTGTGCATTCCATTTCACGGACCAAACATGTTAACAGAAAGCTCGCTTTAAAATCGACATGTTTTTCTCTTTCTTACTGCAAAACCCTGCCTAGCAACATGAAGGAGGGGGATGTAAGCCTGTATTCCTCTGTGCAATTTCACCAGACGGGAGCATTCTTTTGCTGTTTGTCCGAGACTGCAGTTGAGGATTAGATCACAGAAATGGATACTGAAATGGACTAAAAATAGCTACTGTTGGAAAACGAGACAAAAGAAATGTCCACCAAATAGAAATGCAACAAAAATGAACTGCCTTTAGAAGCCTGAAAAAAGCACAACGAAAAAAAAAATTAAATGAACTAATCAGATGAATAAAGCAAGCAAGATATCTCAAAGGAAGGAAGGAACATTGGAAATGGCATACAGCCCACACCACTATGTGAAGAAATGAGTGCAGGATGTTTACAAAACTGGAAAGAGGCAACATTATTCATTTTTTGGGGGGGCTAGACTGATGTCTTCACAAGACTGTGCCTATAGAAGGTACCAACCTCAATCTGCTTATGCAGATTTTCACTGGAAAGAGGTATGTCTTGAAATCATAATTTTGTCTGTATTTTTAACCATATCTTGCCTAATACAAGAGAACCTTTGTCCATTTGTAGACCTTAAGAGTGCATCATCTAATTCAGGGCACTGAGGCAGAAACATTCAATAGATTTGGTTCATTCGTCTCACACACCCCACCCCCCATGTGCTAAAGCAGATTAAAAACAAGCTTCTGCAATACAGCAAGAAATTTAAAATTCATCTACAATAATGCAACTCACACCGGTTTCAAAAACAGTCTATTAAAAGTGACATAATGAACCATCTGTTTTACCAGAGAACATTATTCCCTTCAAGTTCCTTTCTCCTAGGCTATCTCAAGGCATACAGGTACACTTGTTTTTCATGTTTGCTTTGCTGCCTGTTTGAACAATTCCTTGACAATATTCTTTTCAGTAATTAAAGGACACTGAAGAGGAGATTGTGAAAAATAAACTAATTTTCAATCCAAGCTGTACTCCAGGAAAAAAATGCATGTAAACTGAAGCTAATACAAACTAGAATCATAATATCTTGATATCTTATTCTAAAAACACAACGCATTAAAAGGGATCAAATATATTTCTCCACTTTTAATCTGTCAACATTTAGTGCCCAGTGTAAACTTACAAATGTTATTTCTCCCCAATCTTTTTTTTGTTTTTGTTTTTTTAACTTACATATACTAGGCAGGGTAACAGAAGTAAACATCACATGTGTACATTTTATACAAGACTGCATCCATACAAACACACAGAGTGAATTTAGTTTTTTGTATACTTAATGTACATTTGTAAGGACACATGTAAATATATATTGAAGTCTAAAAGATAAACCTAGCCAAAACGGAAACACAAGCCTGATACCAGATTCTGACAAAAGGGCAAAATGTACATACAAGAAACTTACATATGAGATACATTTATTTTTACATATAGTTATGATGAGAGCCTACTAGTGTGTGTGTGTGTGTGTGTGTGTGTGTGTGTGTGTGTGTGTGAGAGTGTGAGAGAGAGAGAGAGAGAGAGAGAGAGAGAGAGAGAGAGAGAGAGAGAGAGAGAGAGAGAGAGACAGACAGACAGACAAACACACACTTACATACACAGATTAAGAAAATGATCAATTACTTTATAACTGTGTTCCTCCAAAGGGTAAAAAGAAATGAATGCCTTTGGCAGTTTTCAAAATTATGAAGAAAAAAATTATTGGGAGGGAAAAATGACTTCAAAAAGTGACTAATAAGGAAATGATAACTTATGGATAGTTCAAATGATATGGAAATGCATCCATGCAAAATGCGGAAACTGGATCAACAACAATCGATCTCACACACAAATTACTTTGTACTTAAAATGCCAGTTAGTTTTTGTTTCACACTATTTCTTTTTACATTTACTAAACAAAATGCATGTAAATGACAAAAGCAACTGACTAACTTTCTGTAACAAGTCCACTTTAACAAAATTGTCAACATGACATGAAAGAAACTGCTGTTAGAATGTAAAACAGAACCAAAATGTCTGCTAAAATTCTTACCAACAGCTACTGTCTACTCATAAAAGGGCTACACATGCCTAATTAAATCACAAAATAATTTAATGTAAAACAGGTAATTAAAATGTTAAACAGAAACAATAATATTCTGGGAAATACAAAACATTTTTTTCAGCTAAAGGAATTCAATAATGTGCTTATCCTTAGAAACAACTTTTAAGATCTCTACTATGTTTCAATGAATTTTAACTGAACTGTATGACTGAGAAGTACTGTGAAACTTCTGTAAACATAAGCTTGCTTTGACGTGTATAACACAAAATAGAACACCAGAAGTACTTGTCCATCATATCTAATTTTAACCTCTATGTAACTAGTACAGCGATTGCAATTTTAATCTCTTAAGCACGTTAAAATCAAAGGGCAAAAAATCACCATTACTATAATACTTTAAATGCACATACAATACAGGAGAAACTGCCTCATGATTACCAAAAAGTGTTGAACCTAAAGAAAGACTTTTAAATACTATCAGCACCACAAACTTAAGGTATTAACGCACGGAGGGCACTCTTTTCTGCAAGATGATCTGTCAGGAGGCTAAGACGAAATGAGGAAAATTTAACGTTTAAGTAGTGCCATTAAATACCAATGCAGCACACATCATTTACCTGATGGGAATTAAGGCAATGATGGTAATGTTGCAAATATTTAACATGTTCTCTTATCCTGCTATGTGTGGTATGCTGCCAAACCACCTTTGTCTTTTTTAACAACTACATCTGTAATAGTGGAAATAAGCTACAAAAATTTTACAATTAATCCCATGTTATTTTCAGGAAGTATTTGGTGGAGGATGCGAGTACCAGAATGTAGCCAATAAACTCGCTTCATTGCTTTACAAACAGCAATGTTTGGTGAGCTATACATAAGCAGCGTATTTTTGTAAAGCTTACAGAAGGCAAATTTTTGTTATTTACAGTTACTTTCACTTTTAATGGTGCTTACTTTTTAACCTAAAGTGACTTAAAAATCATAAATACAAAGTGAAACTGTTTCCACATTTGTACAACTAATATTCTGGAAATTTAAACAATTTCCTCCTCAACACCACACTGTTTAGTCAGCAGTGAGAACTGAACAGACAACCATCGTCTTGTCACGTAAAACTGCATTTGTGATAAAGTTTTACAGCAAATTTTTGAGGTAATGTGACTCTCTTCTTTTTGACTAAGAATGAATGACTTTTTCATAGAACAGATCAATTTAAGTGTTTAAAACTTTATCTTTGATTCAACCTTGCACCAGCTGTATCTGAAAACCATTCTGAAAGAGCTTACCGAGAAAATAGCATAAACATAAATTTATATTCATAACCTACCAATGTTTAAAGGTCTACCAGAAAGCAAAAATCAGAGACAGCAATAAATGCTGCATGATAAAAACAAATAATCTGAATGATATAATATATGCCATCTTTCGAAACACTCCCATAAGAGTTGTTTAAGGCTAATATTACACTACAATATGAAATACTAGAATGCAGTTTATGTATATTTCAATTGGTGATACAGTAAAAATACTTCACTTTACCAAGAGACAATGATTAAACATAAACCAAACAGAAAAATTCAGAATTTTTTATAACTGTAAAGAAAAATAAAACAAATATGTTTTTCATTTTTTGCACCCAAACACAAATGAAACCGGCTCTATAGTATGCTCAAATGTCTCATCTACTTTACAAGCGTGTATTCTTTATTACATTCTTAATGGAGAGGGTGGAGATCCCCTAAGGCCACCATTTATCATTTAGAAAGCAGCCAACATATTAGCTAAACCTTGTACACTGGAGAAAAGCTACAAATAGTTAAAGACTAATTTCAAATGAAGGGGTGAAGCATATGAAAAAAAATTGTCTGAGACACAAACACTGGGAATCTGCCTAGATGAAACAAGGCATCTTTTCATACACAGCACCACGGCTTTAATCTTACTCTAAATATATTCATTGATCTTTACTAATAAGCTGAAATAATTTACTTTTGAAACAAAACATGGAAATAAGGATTTGCCTATTTAATAGCTCATTTGTCTCGCCTGCTCTTTTCACGATCTATGCAAGTTAAAAAAAACCTTTAAAAATAGCAACACATGCTATTATTTAAACAATATAGTTAGGATAAGAGCTGAAAAAGCAGGCTGCAAAAGAAACCATCAATTACTAATCTAATGTAAGGCCTGAAGCAAACAGAAATGCAACAGTTTTGGCTGTGGAGCCATCTACAGGTTTTTATGAGTATATGAAAGCAGAAGGTTAAAAAAAACAGCAAATGAAAAATAAGAAGTAAAGTAAAAGGGGTCTGTGGAGGCACTAAAAGTAGAGGGAGTACATTATATTATGGCATAAATATCTTGGTAGTTCTTATTATACAAATAATTTAACTAGTTTTGATAAAATGTTTGGCTTTGCATAGCTGTATAGGGCAGAATGGAAGCTTCTAATCTTATTACCGGCAAGCTGCCTTGCAGTGGACAAGGAATGGGAGGAAAATAGCTTCAAAAACTAATCAGAACCCCTTATGTGTAACCAGAAAAATAAACAAAGAATGTAACTGAAACTTAAAACAAGAAAACCTAAGATTATAACATTAGAGAAAAGAAAGCTCTGTATGTGTAAGATGAAATTTTTTGATCTGTTATGATTCATTTTCTTTGAATTTTCACTGACAAATTTCAGTTAGCTGTGAATTTTGCTTTGCTACATGTTTGACTCAGTACTGTATTCACAATGCTTTAAGAGAAAAAATATTACTTAACATAATATTCTCAACCTCGTCTGATCAAAGTCCAGGTCAGAGTCATAAGCACTACATTTAAGGCTGGAACCAACCCTGCCCCATAGTCCACTTTAGGATCCATGCATGCTCACACCCAACCTCAGACTTACAAGGGGGAAAAAAAGTCGCCAATCAACACAACTGTTTAGGAATATACGGAGAATCAAAAGAACCTTGAGGAAATCCAAGGAGACACAGGGCAAAAATCCAAATTCAACAAAAACAATGAGCAGGCACAATTATTATTATTATTATTACAACTGTTAGGCAGCAAAGTTTACCACTACAGCAAAAAAGATAGGACACTTAATCATTAACATAATGTTGTAACATTTACTGTCCTGCAACATTAGACCAAATAAAGATATGCTGTACATTTGCTTTAATAGTATGAACAAGGTAAAGAAATGCCACCATAAAAGAGTGTTTGGCGGTTTCAGTGGAACATTCAAAGTAGTTGGTTATTTTTTTTTTACTAAGAGTTGGATTCTTTAAGCACAGGATGTTAAAAATTACCTGACAACTGTTGAACTTTATGTACATCCCAACCCTGAGCAATACTGCTTCCTATACAAAATTTTCATCCATGCTGTAACTAAGAGCCTGAGTGTCTAAACAGAAAGTTAGTATTAGCTCTGCATTCCTGTTCTAACATCATCTGATTCTTTATCATAGCAGTCATCTAATGACAGACTTGATTTTATAAATAGAGAAGCATACATGATTCTAAAGACAAACTTTAGGAAAGCTCAAGAGAAAATTGTTGGTTTTCTTATCTTTTTTTATCTCTAGAGTAAAGAAATCTTTATATATTTATCCCCTTTAGTTTTTGAAGATGTTTCTTAAGTTTATGTAATTTCACAAAACACATTTAATTCTGCAATTATTTTCCAATATGATTAAACTTAAGAATAGAAGATTTATAAATAAAAGCAGCAGATTTTTTTAAATATGTGGAGAGAACTGCAAACAAATAAAAGTGTGGTGTGGTGTCTTCCATTAAAAACTAGAGATACCTAGGGTGAAATATACAATTAGAGCTAAAAGTTAGTTACTTTATTGCACTGTTCTTCCTAGGAACATTTTTTATTATAACTGTACACTGCATAAAACATTCAGAACAATGTATAAAACAAAGATTATTTATTGGAAAATAATTTCTTAAATATCACTTTATTTTAATGTTAAAATCTTGCTTGCTTTTAATTTGTAGGAACATGGAAATGACTATTCATCTATCTTTTCAAAAACATATGGGTTTCCAAGACAACTACAAAGAGAAAGAGTAAAAACATATTAAGAAAGCACCTTTGATTACAGAGTTTGCCGATTCCATTTTGCTCTGGATAACTACTCAGGAGTCTGCACAAGTCTGATATACAGTTTACACTCAGAGCCAATGAAGCCAAAGTGGAAACATCAAAGGATGATCCTGGATAATTCTTAAAGAAATGCAGAACTGTAAGTAAATGTGACAAGCCAAACAAGTTTTCTGCAGAGAATTCAACTATCTGCATCATGCAGTGGAGAAGACGCCACTGCAGCCCAATAAAAATGATGTGGAATGCGAAGCGGTCACTTTTCCGCACACCAATCCTTGGACTTCTTTTCCTGGTTGGTCTCTTTGGCATCCTTCTTCTTTTTAATCACCAAGACTGGCTGCCTGGACGATCAGGCCCAAGAGAAAACCCTGTGACCTACACTGTACGTGGCTTTCGCTCACCAAAAAGTGAAACTAATCAGAGCTCACTACGCAGTATGTGGAAAGATGTTCTCCCTGCAGCAGCAAGGCCGCAATCTGCTCTCAATTCCAGCCATACAGTGTTAACTCAGCAAGGAGTTACCGGTTTAGAGAACACCTTAAGCGCTAACATTACCTTATATAGTGAAAAAGGGACAGGGTGGCACATACACCCCCAGCCTTACCATTACATCATTAATGAACCTGATAAATGCCAGGGCAACAGTCCTTTCTTAATATTATTAATTGCTGCTGAACCTGGGCAAATTGAAGCAAGAAATGCTATCAGACAGACATGGGGAAATGATAGCTTTGCACCAGGAATTCATTTCATAAGACTTTTCCTGCTAGGATTAGGCAAAGAACAAAATGGTCCTTTGCAACAATCTATTCTGGAAGAGAGTAGACGTTTCCATGACATTATTCAGCAGGGATACTTGGATACCTACTATAATTTGACTATCAAAACATTAATGGGAATGAACTGGGTGGCTACACATTGTCCTTCTGTAAGGTATGTCATGAAGACAGACAGCGATATGTTTGTTAACACAGAGTACCTGGTTCAGAAATTGCTGCGGCCTGATTTACCACCCAAGCATAACTATTTCACTGGTTATTTAATGAGGGGATATGCCCCAAACAGGAATAAAGACAGCAAATGGTACATGCCTCCGGAACTTTACCCCAGTGAGCGCTACCCAGTCTTCTGCTCTGGCACAGGCTATGTCTTTTCAGGGGACCTAGCAGAGAAGATCTATAAAGTTTCTTTAAGCATACGTCGTTTACATCTGGAGGATGTCTATGTGGGTATCTGCTTGGCCAAACTGCGTATTGACCCAGTACCTCCACCAAATGAGTTTGTCTTTAACCACTGGAGGGTGTCATATTCTAGTTGTAAATACAGCCACCTGATTACCTCCCATCAATTCCAGCCAAGTGAACTTATTAAATACTGGAACCATTTACAACAAAACAAGCACAATGCTTGCATCAATGCAGCCAAGGAAAAAGGTGGAAGGTATCGACATAGGAAACTGCACTGGAATAAACATTCCTTCTGAATAATATGTTGGAAAGTGAAACTACGTTGTTAGAAATGAAGCATGTGCAGCAGTAAAGAGTATCTGTTGCAAGACACCAATAATGGTACTGATTGTGATCCTCACGAAAATTATTTTTTTAAGTTTCAGAGAAATGTAATTTACAGGAAATATATTTAAAGATAGGAGGTAACAGAAGGAAAGGCTCTAAATACAGTAGCTTTTTCAAAAATAATTTTTTAAACTACCAATCTTTCACAAGTTTTTTGAAAGGTAAATATTTCAAAATGTTTGGTTTTTAGGATTTTGTTAGAAGTTTTGTGGTTTTCTGATTTAGTCAACATGAGGCATGGAAATCCAAGTCCTGTTCTTTGTGCTCAGTTTATAATTTAATTCTAAGCAGCATTAATCCCACAAGTAGGAATTATGAGTTGTCTTCCTTTGTTAACTGGAGGCAAGCTGCCCAAAATGAATACTGTCAGAACTGTATACATTTTATTGTGAATTTGAAATATACCTTTTAAAAAACATTTTGAAAAATTGAGGTGAAAATTATTCTTGGAAACATATGTTGACTTTCTAAAGAAAATTATAAAATGTTGACCATGTGCAATTCCAAGCATGCACACAAGTAATTTGCTACTTTAGTGCCAATTTAAAAATTAAAAAAAAAAAAAGTTTAACACCACCTTCCCAGAGCTTACTAGCGGACTATGCAAAGTATTATTTGCACTGTTTCTCTATTTCATAATATGAAGGATTAAAAAAAGTGAAATAAAGAGAAAAATACATGTTCAAAAATGACAAATTGTGTAAGACTGACATAAATATGTTGTGTTTTGAATTTAAAGTTGTTTTATGTATGAAGGTTGGTTCTACCAAGAAAGAATATACATGCACTGGAGGATACAACATTCTCTAGGATGAGACTTGCATTGGCATGAATTGTGTAATTACACAAGGGGCACCACATGACACTGAACAAGGACCTGATTGATACAGCTGCATTAAAATCATTTCTGTATTTGTGTCATTCTATAGGCTTTACACTCATGAATATTTTAAATGTATGAAACACTTAATTTTAAGGAGGTACTTTTCAGTGACTTTTGAATGAATGCACTTTTATTATATTACTTAAGCATATACTACAGTACATCCAAAAGTGACTGCTGCAATCAATACAAAAGAAAATTCAACCCTAAACACAACAGCAAACACCAGAGCATCATTAAAAATAGATTTTGTTTTTCAATGTCGTAGTTAAGCACAGGCTCCAAGACACTAGATTAAATGAATTCCAAGAGACTAAAAACGTCCATACCTACTTAAATTCAGTGCTATAATATTTGCTGAGGTTGACTGTTTGAGGTTTTAACAGGTCTGAGAGGCCAGAGCACTCATTTACATGTAGACATGCCAACCTTTATATTTTGCAGTACTGTCCTGATTTTGAAAATACGTTTTAAAAAAGCTTTACACTTAATATCTACTCCAAGTTTAATTAACTATGTCAATTATACATATTAATATTACGTATTTACTGTAAAAGCTTCAGAAACCCAAGTACAATTCCTGCTTGGTTTACTATCTGGGTGGGTTTTCTTTCACACTCCACAGACGAACCTAACAGGCTATCTAAACTGATTCCATATGAATAAATCTGGATGGATATTTTGTGTAGAATATGTGGTCCATTTAGGGTTGCTTTCTACCTTAAAATAAAGTTGAACTGAACAAACCAGGTTCAGAAAAATAAAAGGATAAACTGAGTAAATCATTACTAAAAAAAGTTATGAAATTCTACTGAATTCTATGTGAAATTCTACAAAGTAGCATTTGTTCCAGAGAGTATCAAAGTGTCAACATTCATGATGCTAATCAAAATGCTTTCAATCACTCTCTGGTGGTAGTGCAAACATCGTAAGTTGTGAAAGGTCAGCATACCTGTCAAATATTCACAGCTCCCCTTTTTTAAATCCTTCTTGAAAAATGTATGTATATGTACATACTGACAGCCATCTGTTATAATAAAGGAGTATATACTGAGGCCATGAAATTAGCAAAGGCATAGCCTTTGAGGTCATTATTATTATTCACATCTCTCCATATCTGCATACATTTTCAAACACTCTTAAAACATAGCTGTAATAGCTATTCATTTTTATATTTTGCAGTCTCCTTTTGTATGATCTCATTTTTTTATCTTCTTTACTGTGAGCTTGTTACAGAGAGCTCTTATTGAAAAGTTAGAAAAAGCAACATCACTTAAAAAAAAGTTCCTTTGGCTCCACTGAATAGCATCTGCACTGAAGTAAGCTGGCAGAGAATGCATCTTGACTCAGGATTAATAGCAATGCAAAAAAATGATACTTACATATACACAAGTAAATAAGAACAACTGCTGAAAAGAAGTATAACAGGATGACTTTACAATTTTTGCCTAGTTAGGAATGGCTGCTTTAATACTTTGGTGCTTATCATGGGGACGAACCACATCTTGCCAGATTCAACATATTTTGATCTGATCTGTATTGTTTTGTAGCTATCTTGAAGAAAAGTATTGGAGTAAATGTGCATGTAAAACAATCAGACTTACACAGCATGACTGAGGACCAGATTATAGTTTAAGGTTTCTAATTCAGCAACATTTACAGTGTTAACAATTGCTGTGAATCAAGAACTGCATAACAAATTCCTAAATGCAAGGACAAAATTCAGCCCACTGCTACAGAGACTATTGTGTTTGGCTGACTAATCAAACAAGGGAGTTTAATAGTAAGGAATTTCCTTCCAGCTAAAAGACTGTCTGAAGCTGCCACTGAATTCCATTTAAAGACACATGCCATGAAGTAGTGTGGTGTTGTATTGGTAAACAGTGCCGCCTCATGGCCCCATCTAGCATTGGTTTTTGTCTTACCATGATACTGCTGGGAAGACCCCGTACTCAATGAAACTGAATTGGATTAACTAGGTTTGTAAAGATTTTATGATACATATACAAAGGCAAAGATCGCGTTGTTTTCTTCAGTGACATAATTCTAGTAAGAGTACAGCTTTTGCAATGTCAAATTTAGTTTCTTAAAACATATACCTTCAAAATAAACATTTTGTTATCTCTTCCGGTACAGAAAAACTAAGTGTGTTTCTAAATACTTCCAATTCCTAAAAGAAAAAAAAAAAAACAAAAAAAAAACTATCCCATATGCATACTCCATTAAAGTAAAATTTCAAATAGACCTGGAAAAAATAAGCTTAAATGTTATTTCCAAAATCATGTAGGGCTGCTGGGTCTATTTTCATTTCAGGCCTTGGCCTATGAAACTGTGTTTACAGTGTTTTCTTGAATAACAGTGATGTTTGAGGTAACAGCGCCCTAAAACTGTTAACACTGTGGCAGAAGTGCGTCCCACTGGTTAATGACATTTAATTTTTCAAGCAAACCTATTTTGCGCAAAACACAGAAATTATGCATTGCACAGCACAGTGTGGTACAGGCTTTAATCTTATGCAGTGTTTTTGAAAGCTCTGAATAATACGGTAAGTTACAGTTATAAAGGTTATATAATACTTTCCCAAGTATTCCTTCCACCCTAAAAGAAAAAGAGAAAAGAAAGAAGAATACAACAAAGACATAGCACTAATCTAAAAGATGAAAATAAAGAAGCTTGCAAAAAAAAAAAAAAAAAACCACCGTTCTTCATAAATTATGACTCCAACTAACTTTTTTTTAACTTTTTTTTTTTTTTTACTTTATGGAATACAGCATATGCTCAAAAGTGTTTAAAGATTAATCAAGTTTCTTCAAAATGAGCAAAATTAGACAGAAAACTAGCAAGATAAGAAAAGTTGATATGTCCCATTCAGAGTACCTCCAAAAAGCATATATTTAAACACCATGGCCATGCAATTGCAAATATCCAGTAACAGTGTACCAAAATATATGGTGTGCACCTGACTACAAAGCATGCACCACAAAAAAAAAAAAAAAAAAAGATTTGTACCTATGAGAGAAACCCAAGTATGGATGTCAGCAGCTTTTGTACTTGATGGTGCATCACAAATGCCACAGACACCAAAATATGACATGTACAACTACAATTTCAATTAAGAAAAATATGTTTTCAAACTCTTCAACTATTTAAAAGTTTAACAATGCAGTGCAGCTTGTAATACCATTTGACCAGTCATTACAAATGACACAAAACACATTTTGTTCACACACATCCATGGTCTTTCTCAATTCTACAAATTTCTCAAATTTGTTTTATTTATTTTATATATTATATATATATATATATATATATATATATATATATATATATATATATATATATATATATATATATATGCCAAACAGAAAGAGAAAAATGGCACAATAACCAAAAATATTAAATATATGCTTGTCATGTGTTATTTTCACCAACTAATCTTTAGGGATGGACAATATATTGTTATCTGCAGTTAAATCAACAACTGTTTCAAATATCATTACGATGTGTACTCAATGTAGTAACAAGTGCTGCCAAGTAGCAGCAAAATAAAAAGGGCCAACAAGATATGAGGTTATTTCAAGCATGTAGAGGGCTATGGCAGAGGTGGCACTTTAGCACATTCTACATCCTGAACAAGCAGAAATAAAAAATCAGGAACTGGTCCATCTTCTCTGAAACAGTGTACTTTATTTTTTTTTCCTGCACATTTCCCTGGATATGAGAATGGACCAGTTTTTAGACTGAAAACAGTCTTGTGATTGCAATGTTTACGACTGTCTCAAAAAAGCATGACCTTGTCTTTTGGAAACATCTCTTATGTGTGAAATATGAAATGCTTACATGGGTCATTCCATTGAGGCTTATAACTAGGTGATGTGTTGCAGGAGTTTTTTTTTTTTTTTATCAAATTAAAAAAACAAATTGGCAATTCATTTGTATGGCTGATTGATGGCCAAAAATATATACTTGTTTATTTTGAACCCCTATCCTAAATCCTGCCATCACCATCTTTAGCATTCGGAGAGCTTTGCGAAATGTCAAATATCTCCCGAATCAATAAAGAAATTTAAATATTTCAAAAAAGGTTACTCTCAACATAAATTGAGGATTCTATTTCGCTTACCATATGCTCTAAAACCAGTCATATTCTTTTCTTTATGGCCTTTTAAAAATTGATGACTGATACTGATTTTTACTAAGTTTGTGATTTTTTAAGCAGCACCTAACAGGGACACCACCTTGTTCTTACTGCTGTAGAGACCTATATATAAAATTCAGATTTTTCTGGTGTAGAACCATCTATATGCCAACCTTTTCTTTCAACACACTAACATGAACCCCGAGATGTCATTTTTCTCAAACACATATTAAGAAAATATGTAACCTCCGACATATGGCAGGCTATACTCATGTGCTAACTATACAAGCAGACATAGATATCCAGGCATTTGTGGGATCTCTTGATCAAAAGCAGACAGGGTTTTTTTGTGGTTTAAATGAGATAAGACTGTTTTTGTACAAATAACCCAAACACAATCACTACAATAAACATAACATAGATTATTCACAACACATGGATTCCAGAAGACGTAGGACAATAAAGAAAACCACAAAACAAATTAAAACTGACTTGGCTTCTTTCTTTCCTTCTTTTTTAAATAATACATCAAATTATAATTTGTCAATTCTTGTCTAAAGACTTGTTCAAGGAAACATTACAATTTCAGGACTGATTTTGATCTCCTTCACACCCGGTTTGCAACAGTGTGTCCGAGTCTAATGGAAGGATCAGACTCTCACAAATTTAGTTCTCAAGTTAAACTTGCAAAGAGAAATTTATAAAGATAAACCTTTACCAGGTGCAGGCTATTACTTTTAGCTTAATTAACACTAGCAACCAGAAATACATAAGCCATATTAGTCTCAGAACTAACTGTATAAGCAATGATGCTTAGCTCTTTGTCTGGTTCTGCCAACCTCAACAGATGGAGGCAATGCTTTATATTGTTTTCAGGGCCCAAACAGAGACTTCCACTGACACACATGAATGATTAAAAAAGAAAGAAGAGGAGCACAATCTGTGTTTTTGTCCACAAAATTCTCTCTCTGTTTGGTCACAATTTGAGCTGTATTGTGGTTAATGTCTTTGAGGTTTCACACTGTTATCTGTTATAGCTAGCATAAAATGTGTCAACTTCACACTTAGTGAGCAGTTAACTTGTATCTTCAGTGAGACAATCCCATTGCTTTTACACACAATCTTCCTTGCTCATGTACCTCAGTGTTCTTTAGAGAGCCTGGACTCAATGTGGCATATAAATTCAACTCCACTGCTAAAGTTCAGCACTTAACAATTGGGTTCTTCAGCATTTTTGGTGCAGGCCAAAATTACTGGCACCCTTTCAAAATTGTGGGTAAATCGTTTAATTTCAAGCATATGATGCTCGTTTGAACTCACCTGTGGCAAGAAACAGGTGCTGGCAATATAGCAATCACACCTGAAGCCAGTTAAAATGGAGAAAAGGTGACTCAACCTTTCTGTTGTGTGTCTGAGTGTGCCACACTAAGCATGGAGAACAGAAAGAAGAGCAGAGAATTGTCTGAGGACTTGAGAACAAAAATAGTGGAAAATATCAACAATCTCAAGGCTACAAGTCCATCTCCAGAGAACTTCACATTCCTTTGTCCACTGTGCGCAACATAATCAAGAAGTTCACAACACATGGCACTGTAGCTAATCTCCCTGGATGTGGACGGAAGAGAAAAATTGATAAAAGACTGCAACGAAGGATAGTCCGAATGGTAGATAAACAACCCCAATCAACTTCAAAAACATATTCAAGCTGTTCTGCAGACTCAGGGTGCAACAGTGTCAGCTCGAACTATCCATCGACATCTGAACGAAATGAAACGCTATGGCAGGAGAGCCAGGAGGACCCCACTGCTGACACAAACATAAAAAAGCCAGACTGGAAAAATGTACTTGAGGAAGCCAAAATCCTTCTGGGCGAACATCTTGTGGACAGATGAGACCAAGGTAGAGGTTTTTGGTAAAGCTCATCATTCTACTGTTTACAGAAAATGGAATGAGGCCTACGAAGAAAAGAACACAGTACCTACAGTCAAACATGGTGGAGGTTCTAAGATGTTTTGGAGATGTTTTGCTGCCTCTGGCACTGGATGCCTTGACTGTGTGCAAGGCATCATGAAATCTGAAGACTACCAAAAGATATTGGGGCGCAATGTAGGGCCCAGTGTCAGAAAGCTGGGTCTGCGTCAGAGGTCATGGGTGTTCCAGCAGGACAATGACCCCAAACATACCTCCAAAAGCACTCAGAAATGGTTGAAGACAAAGCGCTGGAGAGTTCTGAAGTGGCCAGCAATGAGTTGTTCTTTTTATTTAATATATTATGTTTCCCTCAGGAATCAAACTGGAAATCACTGCCTTAGACAATGTGGGGCATGCTGGGGAAGAAGAACTAAACCCAGGCTGTGCTAATGCCAAGAGCAGGGATCTTGTGCTAACATTGGTTTATAAAGGAAGGAGTGGATATTTTGGTTGATAGCTACTTATGAGGATATGTCAATAACTACTGCCACTGTCTAATCCTTACTGACTAAGGTGCTACTGTGTTTAGTATTTACAGCATCTAGTATAGAGGTCATTCGACTTTAAATGATATTGCCACATCAAAGAAAGAGTGTTCTAGAGGGTGACATATAAGGGACAGGCAATCCCACAGAGTAACTTAGGTGGGAGTCATTTTATAAGCATACTCTGTCTATAATGTTGATATAATTTATCACAAACATATGAATGTTATACTTAAAATATGTATATAATGAAAGTAGGAAAAACTGAGCTAAATTTAAATTTAGTGAAACTTTCTGCATTGCCCACCCATGAACCAAGTGACAAAATATTTAATGTGATTTTGGAGAAGCCTCTGTTAAACATCAGATGGTTTTAATCTGAATACCCATCTTAATAAATGCTCTTAAAAGTACATATCCCGTGCAACTGTACCTTGATGGAAGTTCTACAAGAAAAGTCTAACATTAAAAGAAGTTTGATATCTTGATTACAGCAAAGTAATGACCTCAACATAATGCCCTTAGGGATTATGAACAACAGCCTAATTTAAACACCTGTTTTTTGTAGCTCTATAATGCATTTTTAGAGTGGCTGATTTCCATTATAAATACAAATGTAGTGTAGGAAATGTGCCACCAACCATAAAGCATTTTTAATACTCAAGAAATAGGTTAACATTTATTTAAAAAAAAGAAGAAGCATATTTTGTGTTCATTAATATAATGGTAAATCCTATTAATTTTAAAATTAAATTCAAAACTAAAGATTAAGTTAGTTGACTTAGGTACTATGTAACAGCCCAAGACTTCACTTTAGGCAACTGCTGTTAGAAATCTGACTATCCAATATCATCATGAATTTTCTAGTTCTTTCACCTTTAGTTATTTTACCTTGCTTGATTTTTACATTTATCAGGATGTTTTAGATATTCAAAATGTTAAAGAAATGTGGAGTCTAAAGGACATCAAAATTTAAACAGCTATACCACTTTCTGCCTTTGAAGATTTAAAAAAAAAAAACAACAAAACACTACTATTTCTCTAGTAAAGGTAACAACTTTAGAGAGTTATGTGCAGTGTGTATTATTCTCTAATCACCTCTGTTTTAACAAGGACATCAATAGCTATCCTATATTAATCAGCAACTAACAACTGCTAGGACTTGGTCTGTTTGGTGTTTAATCATTGGTTCTGAGAGAAATGTCTGTGTTTTGGACCTAAAGTATTTGAAGAATCTGGTTATGTGTCTTTATGTTCTTATATCTCATTTGAGGGTAGTGAGGTGAAGGGCTCATGATTGGATTGGTGGCAGTTCTCTGTGATGGCCAAAATTCTATGACAGAAGAAGTCTTCATAGAGCTGTTTAATCTATGAGACAAAAGCTAGTGATCCTTTGGACCTGCATCACTGTTCTCTGCAGTGCCCTTTTCTCTCAAGAAAAGGTATTGTCACATCATAGGCGTTTGTGTGGGTGATGATGATCTCAATGATTCTTATGCATTATATTAATATAAAGATACTATATCATAATCATATATGGATGACTAAATAAGTAATATGCATATAATATTGATTCAGGCTCTACACTGTCACTTGTTAAGTAGCCAAGTTCAACCACACTCTTATTTTTCTTTTTTTTCCCCCTCTACTTAACAACATACTAGATTATAAAAGGACTTTTCTGGAGTTTTCTCTCAGGTGGCTTTAGAACATGTGTACTGCAGAAGGAAGTTTCAAGTGATGTTTGCTCAAGGATTGCTTTCCCTGATGACACTGCAGTAACAAGCAAATTTATCACAGTCTCCTAACAGGTCTCATTAATTTAATCCAAATTGCTGTCACTGCTGAAAACTGATGGTTCACACACAAGAATCTCAATTTTACCACAAAAATGGCAGTTGAAATATTTGCTCCCTAATGAGACTGACTAGATTTAAAAAAAAGGATCAAATCATAACCTTCCTACATTTAAAAGCATTCAATTTGCCTCACTGGAAACAAATACAGCAGTACAGTTTTTTCCTTAATTATAATGCAGAGGTATAGTTATTCCATAGTTTTATAATATTCAAAGTTTTACATCACTGCATTTCTTTCATGTTTAAACAATAGAATATGTGCTTTAACAAAAATAATTAAACTAACAAAATGGCTTTTTCACCAAGGACACATAGTATGATTGAAGAAACAGACATTTGTATTCTCCGACTAGTACATTTTTCAGATTAGTATCATACTGATAAAAACACTTACTAAAAAGTATTAATCCTTTCAGACTGAAAGTGCTTGCTTATTTTACTAGCTATTTATCATAAACTGATTTCATATACCAAAATGCATTGTATGTCCTGGAAAAGTAGAGAGTCTAAGTTTCAAAAGAGAAGTCAACTAGCACCCTAAGACACACACCTTGATGTCATTATTAGCCAATCATACTTACTGACCCTTTTTAACTTCACCAGAAGGTGGAATCATCTGTATTTCTAGAACCAGGAAACATGGCATTGCTTCTTTTCTTACACAATTTTTTTTTTTAATTTTTGGGGAAAAAAAAGAAATAAAGAAATCTATTACCAAAGTAGAATGGATGATGGGTGCAAGTTTTATTACATATGTGTGCATGCCAACCTGTTTGTTGCAGTATATTAAAAGGGGGTCTCCACTTTCCAGATAATTTCTATATTATTTACGCATGTTTATGCATTGGCTTTCTTGCTTACATTTTAATTTTGCCATTTGTATACACAGCATACTGTATATCACAAAGCAATAAATAGGGCATTCTGCCTGAAGCCAACTCACTTGTGCAATGTAAGTTAGAAAGATACTAGACATGCATGTTATGTAAAGACATGAATATATTCTATCAATAGGGTTTTATGTCTCACCATTTTAATTATTAAGCTTCAGTTATCTTTATTTTCTCATAGCATTAAGTCTTTTGCCGTCTCCCTGAAATCCCTGTGGTTTAAAAGTGCATGGACTTGAGGGCAGTTATTTTAGGAAGATGCAAAATATGCAAACAGTCTAAAATCTGAAATACGTCTGGTCTCAAGTATGTTGGATTAGGAACAACTCAACCCATAGCACCTTTTGCAACTTTTCAAATAATTTAGTTTTTTCTTATTTTCTTTGTAATTCAAGTTTTACATTTTTAACAGTAAAAATGCAAAAAATGTGTATCTGTTTTTGCTTTTTTCTTTGCACAGTTTTTACAATTCTATATTAGACGATGCTATTCATAACTGACATAAGCTGGAAGATGAATTTATGCTGAAGATGAGGACATTTTGATTATAGTGTGAAATATCCATTTTTCATAGGCAAACATATTCAAGGCATGCTCTGGCAGCCTTCTTAGGCTTAGGTGAGAATGGATTAACAAAAACGTTACACACAGTTAAGGCAATAAGTAACCACTTCAGAAGTCACTGAATAACCTTATCATCATATGTGCAAGTCCAAAGGAGTTACCTGCCTAAGTGCAGAAGACACAGACTTATGCATACTGTATTTTAATTAAACACACTTCAACAAGGTATGCAGAAGGGCTAAAGTTCACTAGTTCATCAAATGTTATTTTAGTGGGTGTCCAGTTATGAGCAGAAAGCTTAAAACTTACTTATTAATCAAACTATTTCAGTGGGTGTCCTGTTGGAGACACATAGCCTAAAACCCACCAATTAGTCAAATTTCATTTCACTAGGTGTATGGTTACATACATAATTTGAACACACTGAATAAAATATTTACTTGCTGCTCAATAAACAAAATTGTTAAAACAAATTTTCCCTCACATAAGCACATACATGAATTTACTACTACCAAAAAACAAAAAAAAAAAAAAGTTCACATTTAAAAATAGAGTTCACAAAATAAAAATAAACATATTCAATTCTTAAAACCGAGTAAATAAAAAGAAGCTTGTTCCCAAACTGTTAGAAACAACATTTGCATTTTTTTCAAAGCATTTTAAGGAAAATGAGTTAAACCTGATCAAAGTATACAATAGATCCACTTAAAGAGCAAGGTAAAAGAAAAAAAAAAAAAAAAAAAGAGAGACACCCAACAAAGAACAAATATATTAAAACATAGTTGCAGTTTACAGTGAGTCTTGCCCAGTAATGTTCTCACTTCAGTAGAGTGTGTGGTTCTTTATTTCAGCCTTCAGCAGGATTGAGTGTCATAAATCCAGTCTCATGCCATTCCCAAGAATATGATGCTTTGCATTATTTTAAGTTATTCTCATAATTTTTTTGTGAGTCTGAAAGCTAAGTAACTCTCAACAGTCTGAAAGTTTTTATTTATTTCTGTTAAATTACAAAGGAACTTGGAAAGTTATAGCATCTTGTAAAATGTGCAAGATTAGAGTTATACTGCACTGCCTGCATGCAACACTGTTTGTAACCTATTTAATATGTGCTGCTGTCCAGCTTAGTGGCAAAATCGTAAGTTTAACTTACTCTTGTTAAACATGCACCACCTGAGCACTATGCAACAGCAAATATAAATAAGCAACACAAACATAAAACTTAAGGTTGCATAAAAACAGAAACACTGCAAAATTATATATATACCTAGAGATCAGGTGCATGTGCAATTTAGTAGAAGAATAGGCAATTCAAGAAATTCTTTTAACACAACTTGTAACACAACACAACTTGGGCACCAGATACAGTATACCAGCATAGGTGTGTTAGTAAAAAGAATTCTGGTGGAATATCCCAAACAGTGTTGCAGGTGTATTGATAATGAGGAACTAACCAAATTATATCCAGTCAACAGCAGGTCGTATGGTAAGAAATAGACAATTGGAAAAAGGGTCAAAAGAGACAAATGAGTTATTCCATGTCAAATCAGCCAATGGCCTATGCACTTCAGACTAAAAAAAATCTGGAAAAACTACCAGGTATACCTATGTTAGTCAGGAGACCTCCTGTAAATTTTTTTAAAATTTTATCTGCCCTAATTTTTTCATCAAACTTCACAAGTCCATAGCTCAACGACTAAACCACACAGCAGACTCAAACTCTGCATGTTTGGCATAGTATGCAACGAAATTAAAACATGTTATCCAGATGACCCTTCATGGTCAAAGCAGTCACTTGAAACTAACCAAAATTTAACTTGAGTTTTTGGTCTAGCTATGTTTAGGCCTCAGAAACACATATTTGTAACCAATGTCAGCCAGGTGTCTGGTGAAGACAGTCAATTGACCAGTGTCCTACTGGAGGCTATGTTGAATGCATGTATAATATTTATATATATCTCTCTATTATAAAAAGAAATTCTGTCCCCTGTCCTGATTGTCTACGATACGTGATTTTATCGGAAGATAATTTAAAGACCCGCGAGACGAAAGAGACCTGCCACGGTGCGTCTCAAGGGAACATAGAACGAGAGTCTTGCAAGACACACCCTATTTACAAGCAATATAAAAAAAAACAAATCAGTAGTATAAAGGCAGTCATGCAGCACACACAGCTCCAGGGCTCTCAGTGCATATAAAGTGTATAAGGTCAATACGGTAGAAATGAATAGGGTAGAAATGAAACATCGACGATTAAACGAAGAAGAAAGAAAAGCGCGAAGAAAAGAGACCCAAAAGCGGTGGAGAGAAAAAAATGCTAAAAAGAAAAACAATAATCTAGGTGCAAATTTAGAAAATAAGGAACGTGATGATCAGCCCGGAACAATTGGAATGGAAAAAAAGCATGTCCAATCGGGCGCGGAGAAAAGAGACTCAAATGCGTTGGACAGAAAAAAGAGCAAAAAAGAATAATTGAGGTGCAAATTCAGAAAATAAGGAAAGTAATTATGAGCCCGGAACAAGTGGAGTTGAAAAAAAAGCACGTCCAATCCGTCTCAGAATTAAAAGACAATGAATAAAAGAAAGTAGAACTTCATAAAGACGTTTACAAACGTTGATGCTAAACACATTCAGAGCAGGTTAGAGACTATGAAACCAGTGAAATTAGAAAGGCTCAAAAAAAAAAAAAAAAAAACAGCGCTATACACATGTGGAGAAAGCTACCCCAACCGAACGTGAGCAGCGTTATACATCCTGCAAGAAAGAATTCAACCATGTCCGTGGCCAGAAATAAAAGACAGGTATTGCTTTTACAACGTCACGCTAGACCAGGCAGTGAGTCATCATTTAAAACAAGTCAACAGACCTCTAAGCTAGCAGTTGTTGGATTGCTTTTGGCAGGCAAGCATCATGTGTTCCCAGCTCTTAAAACAACGACATGCGACAGGCAGAAGAGGCAGCTAGCAAGCAGCAAAAAGACAGCAAATGATCTAAAGGCATATCCTTAGCGTACGTTCAGCCGCAACACCCTTCACAACACGAGCAGTATTATACGTCTGGGAAGAAAGAGATGTAACCTCACGCGAGGCAGGAAATAAAGAAACAAGTATTGTTTTAACAAAGGTTTTTAAAGTAAAAGTGAAAATATTTTCTTGTGAATTGTTACATATGCATTAATCTCTTTAAATTGTAGATTGCCTGCCTAAGGTAAAGTCATCCCAGATGAATGGGGACATGGGAATGAGGGGTCCTTTCATCGGAAGAGAGCTATTTCAGATGTGGAAAATGGGGGAGGCAGCTTGATGAATGAGGTCTCCAGGACTTAAAACAAATCCAAATCATATTATGTGATATCATCTATGTGAAATTCTACTCCGTACTTCTAGAATTTTTATGTTTATACTGTATTGAGGATTTATTCTGATCTATGTATTGTACTGTACGGCTCAGAATTAAATGACAATGAGTAAAATGACAAATTGGAACTTCATAATGACGTTTACAAACGTTGGCGCTAAACACAGAGACTATGAAACCAGTGAAATTAGAAAGGCTCAAAAATAAATAAATAAATAAAAAAAACGGCACTATACACATGTGGAGAAAGTTAAAGGATATGAAAGTAGGAAAATTAGAAAATATAAAAAGAAGAAAGTAAAGATCGCAGTAGCGCAAACAAACAAACTGCCTCATTTAACTATGCACCAGTCTAACTTTGGTTTTGCACAATAATTACTACACTATTGCACCTTAACACTTAATTCTACCTTATTCACATAATTTTACTTATTTATTATGTTCTACTATACTGTTATCTTTCAATCTATGACTTTTTGTTAATCTAACTGATATTCTTCTAACTTTGCACAGTTTTTGATAAGCGGATCAGGATGCATTTCATTGCGTGTTGTCCTATATAACTATGCATGTGACAAATCTTGAGAATTTCAAAAACGGAGTTTACCGCACATGCATTTATTGGTTACTTTGGTCATGTATATAAAGTATATTTATCTGTCTGCTTATTTAAAAAGCTACATTTACCCCAGGAGTCAAAAACGTTCTGTCTAGCCCTTGTACAAAAACCTAGACAAAAGCTGGGGTATCACCTTGGTAACCCCATGTACTTTTGGAACTGTGAGAGGAAAATAGCACAACTTTACAGACAGGAGTCCAATGCAGAACTCTACTTAATATTTTTTTTTTTACAAAGTAAAAAAGTAACTGTTGATGATGTAGATCGTTTTTGTCTGTGCTAAAATTCCAAACAGAGAAACCTGTCCTGACCTCATTAAAAAGATTCAGCTTATTGGGACTCACAAGATTACAAATATATTTTTTACAGAAGTTCTGAAATAAAAGTGAAACTAATGAAATAGCAACAACTCAAAGAAAAAAAAAATCTTAAAAGTGTGTATCCTGAAAACCAAACACGGGGGTTGGCGAGCCAAGCGAGCAGGGGGCAAAGCCCCCTAGTATAAAAAAAAAAAAAAAAAAAAAGTTGGATTGGTGTGGTTTGTGACAAGAGTGAAGTGGAATGAATCAGACATCCTGATGTTTCATGTATCCAAGCTATCCTGCACAGTCTTTCCATTTGCCACCCAGAGACGATATTTGTTGGGAGCCATTACAATGTGTCACTGCACTACTTAGTACACCTACAACAGTCAGTAGGAGGCAGTACCATCTTGATTTCAAAGACAAAGATGCCCTACACTCTGTATTTCAATTTAAACAGAAATGGGTCACATTCCTGCTGCTGCAATACCAAGACGTTAAAATTTCATTGTAAATAGTGTTGTATTTTATAATAAATCAAGCAGCTGTTGCTCATGTGTTGTGCTTAATGGGTCTTTGGTGATTTTTTCCATTAATCCTATACCCAACCCAAGTTAGTGATGTAGTACTTGATTATCATTACTGACAAATGGTGAACTTAACCCATGATTAGAATGAAAAATAAAAATGAAAGATTCACACAAGAAAAGTAACACTTGTTTTTGAGAATGAAGGGACCATGCACAGTAGGATACAGGAAACAAAATTAAAAATGCCTGGACATTCCCACAGTGCATTAAGCTTGTCTGAAAACTAGACCCAAAATGATTTTTTCACATTTGAGAAGTCTGCTGATCAAACCCTGATGCAGTTTCTTACTTGTTTGTAACCTTTTGAAAAGCCCTGTGTAGGTATTTAACATGGAAAAATTTTCAGCAGGCTGTATCAGCCAAAGATGCTAAATATTTTTTTCACATTTTTGAAGGATTGCTGTTACCAAGTTGTGTCATCTGGACCAAACATTTTGATTTTGTTATGTACTATACCTATAAGGGAACCAGTATACAAAATATGAGCCTACTAGGTAGTTTAGTTCTTGAGATGTGGTCTTGTGAAATTAATGAAAAATAAAGTCATGTCAAATTTGACACCCCTCTCAAAATTGACTGCACCTTGGAAAGTATTGATCTTACATCACTCAGGGCGTCTCCTGGAAAACAGGGATACACCCGGTATTTTTGTCAATTTTTTGAGACTGAAGTGCGTAGGATTTCTGGGAAAACCAGTTGATTTGACAATGAAAGACCCAAATACAATTTAAACAATGCAACAGGTTCAGATCATTAACAGTAGAGCACAATAATGTTATTGAAAGAAGTTTATTAGAACTCACAACTTTAAAGTTGTCATGGACAGGTAATGACAGGCTCTAATCACTCATACCAGCAATAAGATTAGAAGGTGAAATTGCAATATTTGAAGAAAAATACTGTAAATTCTAGAGAACTGTAAAAGTTACTTTATTGTAATGAATCCTTACTGATGACACTGGTCAAACAACAAGGATATAAACATTACAGCATACAGAATGTAAGTTGATGATGAATGCAGCATTTTGTTACAGACTAGGACCTCATGAAGAACACAACAATGCCTGAATGTCACAAAACATAAAAATTAAACTGACAATGTGCATGCACTGTACTAATCTGTAAAAGGCCCATGTCAGCAGGATAATACTCTGCGCAACAAGGACTGAAAAATTTGTTTTAAGAACTTGACTAGGCATGTAGCTTAACACAGTAGCCTTCCCAGTTATTAGAACTGAGTCCAACAGAGAACAATGAACAACAAACTACCTTTATTTTATATTAAGACTTTATCATAGCAACCACCCATTCAATTGTGCAAGTATTTATATTTTCACAGGTAGAAGCACAAGAAAATTTAAATGGCTTGCTCAAGACCTCCCTGGGTTGAATTGAACCAGTACCATTCTGGTTTAGAGTTGAGCTTCACTGACTACACCATACTCCCTGTGAGATGAAACTAACCATTTGAAGTAGTATTCAGTGGTCAGGTAAACTGCAGCCAACTATGGAACACTGCAGAGATATCACAATCCAGCATTCCACTCTAGCACTTTCCATACCTTGTTTTATATATACAGTGTATATATATATATACAGTGTATATATATATATATATATATATATATATATATATATATATAAAAACAGAATCGATGTATGTACGTGTCTATGTATGTTTGTTTGTCCGCCACACAAATCTGCACCAGGCGTCTGATCGCCACCAAACTGAGGATGGGGCTCCTTTGTGACCAGGAGGAGGTCATGGAGTATGCTTGGTTGAGAAAAATGTTTGTGGTGAAGCGCAGGGCACCTTTTCACCGACACAACGTTCTGCACACGTCCCCATACTTATCATCCACAAGATGGCCGCACGTTGCAACAGACGTTAACGGCGGCGCCATCTAGCAGCATGTTTGGTCCCTGTGCATTGCTCTTTACCAATGTTCTTTAAATTGCCAACAGATGGCGAAAGTGTCCAAGTATAAGAAGGCCAACTGCTTTCATCAGGTGAAGGGGAAATGCCATATGGATGTAAAACGTGAACGACCCAGTGTGTGTGACTGGCTTTCTGTATTTGTGGTGCTATTTGATCGCTTTCCGACTCACAGTACAATTTCAGTCTTGGTCTTTCTGACTGACTGGTGCTATTTGTTCACTTTCCGATGTATTGTAAATAACGTACATTCATCTTACTGTGGTGCTTATTCCATACGTAATATCATGTAACACATTATAATTGTCCTGCTTTTCGCTAATATACCTATGCCACTGAAAAAAAAATGTAGAATTAGAAAGTCCACTTCCGATGCCAGGAAAAAGCCTATTTCAATGGCGTCTGAAACATTGCGCAAGACGTGAAGATGTTTTCATACCAAGAATTTTGCCGATTCCGAATGATTTACCCTTTGATTTCAAACGGCTACAATTTCATGTTTGTTTGGCTTTTGCTATGTCAATTAATAAGGCTCAAGGGCAATCACTCCAAGTTAAGCACATCAATTTGGAAAATCCATGCTTTTCACACGGACAACTCTACATAGCAAGTTCTACAGTGGGCAATCCTCAGAATTTGTTCATTTTCTCACCACATGGCAAAACAAAAAATATAGTGTATCCAACGGCTCTAGAATGACCACTTATATTACCTATTACAATAAAATGTCAATCAGAAAACTGTTTGTTCTATTTCTATGTTCTGTTTCTTTCATTTAGGAAATTCACCGATATATATATATATATATATATATATATATATATATATATATATATATATATATATATATAATATTATACATAGTGTATCTAATATACTGCCCAATTAGTTTAGATGCTGTTTAAATACAGCTTTAGTATAAATCTCTAACAGGCAAATCAACTACAGCAGTATTAGAGATTAAAAAGCATTTTTATGATGACCATAGATTTATAGATTAGGAGCTATGGTGTTTTGCCCAGGGATACATTTTTATCTAGGCCAGCAAATAAAGATTATCTATTCCTGTTTTTAATACTGATGCTCAACTAGGCTTTGGCAAGTTCTTATAAAATAAATGTTAATATGTTTTTGCTGCAATTTTTATTTTGATTTAGTAAGTATACATTGAATATTTCAAAAACATTACTTATATTAAAAAAATGTGTGCGGCATTAACAGATGTAATTAAGACTGCTCAATGTTGCAGAACAAGTTTGTAGAATGCCAATATTTTAATTTATATTTATACACATATTTTGAAATAGCACTTTTCAAAAAAGGTGATTTCTCCGATGCAGCAACACCTGCACATGCCCCTTTTTTTAGGTTAACCTTAATCATATACATGACCTCAATATAGGAATACATTAAATTAATGATAAAATAAATAGACAGGAATGAGGACATTAATCCTTGCCATATCCAAGTGTCATAATCTTTCTAAATAGTTATCTGCCAGCAAACCAGTTGTTTCCCACAGTGTAGCTACTAAAAGCTTTCAGAGAAAAAACAGATTGGCAGAAGCAGCAGTCAAAAACTAATACAAGATGGATTTTGCTTTGATAACAATGACAGCTAAGAAAGAAATCTAGGTATAAGCCTTAAAAGCATGTCTTTTTATTTTCAGAGTACAAAGTAAGACTTTAGTAAGAGGACATTTCAGGGGTCGACAAATTGTAAACAGATATGGTGGTCTGCTGGGCTTTCTGGTAGCCTGGCTTAATATACAGTGTAGATGGGAACAGCAAATTTCTACAGCAATATTTTTGTTATACACAATACAAAGCACACTTCTGCCATAATATAAACACATTTGGCATCTTCTAAATGAAGACTATCATGTTGATGTGTGGTCTTTTCCCAACGTATACAAAAATATTTTCTCAAAAATGAACTGAAATGATACATTTATATTGAATTCTCAGATTTTGTTTTCAGACCTGACTCAGGCCCATTCAATTGGTTTCTCTGTCAAAAACATCATCAGTTTGACTTTCAGGGTTATTCTGAGGTGTAATATGTCCTTTACAGTATCATACACCTTTAGCCGACCTCAGTCAGCGATCTGTGTATAGAAATTCATTAATATTTGTCACACTTGTATCACTAAGCAGGTCCTAGTGCTAATAAAGATAAGTTTTAGGCTTCAAAAGGCATCTTCACATTCCGCAGTGATTGGGCCAATAGGAAGGAGTATTTTCACAACCTCTAGTATACCCATTAGGTGCCAGAGTACGTATTGGTTAATGTCAGTCAGTGAGTCAGTCATTGTCCAACCCAATGTTGAACAACTTTTTTTTTTTTTTTGCGAGATACCTCTCTGTGATGGCATAAATTAACATCTATTTGTAATGGAGTATAGACCTCTGATTTCAAAATTTTAATATCCATTTCCTAAGGCTGACATGAGCATTGTTGGAACAATCAAGCCAGTCAAATGGGATCAACAAGCTGCTGAATATTTTAGGTTAGTTTCATAGCCATGTTAGTTGAAAAGTTACCTGATGTATCAGTGTACATTTCCATTCCAAGTTGTACATTTCATTAAATGACTCAGTAGTGCATTAGCACAAGTTTGATATTACAGGCTGAATATGTAGTGAACAGTCTGTTACTGCCCCTTTTTAAAATTTTGAATCTTACAATTAGTTTTGCCTGAAAACAAAGGACAACTTTATGTATGGTTTCTGGATGCTCTCCTCAGACAGCACAGTACATTCTCTAACCTCGTTCTGATGCCGTCCACTACCTGCAGTCATCATTACTTTCCAGAATATCCTCCATATTTAATCCTCTAAAACTTCATAGAGTTGAAATGTTATTTTCTATTTATTACCTTATAATACTGCATGTAATTATGATTACTTTCACCTGCCTTGTATTTCCTTCTTTTTTTCCCCAAATCAATAAAGTATGCATTAATTATTACTTTATCCACATTGCGGTACATACAAAGGAATATGACTTTACTTTTGCCATTCTTGCCCTCACTGCTTCAGTTGCTTTATAGCCAACACTAGTGTTACTCTTACTTTCTTTACTGACTTTTTGCTGCAGTATACATTGTTTGGTGGTGAGTGTGTGCATGTCCCATTAACGAAAAGCAGTAAATAGAGTAGTAGCAAAGAGAATATACATGCCTGCAGGTAATGTACATGATGAAAAGATGTGCTTCAAAAATTTTTTTGCATGTATTCCTTGCACTTTGATGACCTGTTTCTTTATATTCAGCCCTTCGTTCGTTCATGCTGGCACCCACATAATCAGCGTCTCCTCAAAATTCACCATTTATAGTACATGGCACCACACCTGCATCAAGAATAAATTTTGTGTGCTGCCTGTGGCAAAAACCCAGAATGTGTCATCGCATCTGACATAATCTTTTGCTGTGCTGGCCTTGCAACAAGCATGGCCATGTCTAGTATAAACCAAGCTTTACACCAGGGTTACAGCAGTCTCGCATGTTTAAAACAGCTGCATTTAGAAACAACACTAAGGTTAAGATCGTACATGAAGAATTGGGTCTTTTGTTTATAACAAATTGTTTCTGAATAGGAAAATATTGCATGGATCAAAAACCCAAAACATTTGGCAGTCTGATGGCCTTTGAGAGTTTGTAGTTTGGTTGTCTGGAATTAAAAACTGGTAGTCCCAAGCCGTCTACATCAACAATTTGTCCACCCCTACACTTAATTATTTGTTATTAGTCGTTTAAGCTGCAGCTCAAACAAAGAATGTTACATTTTCTTCTCCTCAAAAAAGAAAATGTTTTTGGAATACAGCATTATAAACCCAGGTGAAAAACATTTTAAAAAAATAAACATATTAGATTAGATTCAACTTTACTGTCACTGAACACAGCATAATACCATGGAAACAAAGTGCAGTTTTGCATCTAACCTGAAGTTCCAGCAGTAGTTAATTATAAATAATCAGATAAACATAAATACAAATATACAGCAGTGTTGGATTTGTACAGACAAAAGTAAGTCAAAGATATATACAGAATGATTAGTGAGAGCTAACATATGAATATGTATATACAGACTTCAAGGTTGCAGGCAGATGTATGGTTTAAGATGAGGAGGGAAGAAAGAAGATATCCTATGCCTATATCATATCCTATCCTATGCCCCTGGATTTTGAATTCAGCCGAGTGACAGCTACAAGGTAGAAGTTGTTCCTGAGGATGTTGGTGGTCCTGTTCTGCCTCCCAGAGGGTAAAATGGTAAACTGACAATGGTTGAAGTGACAGGAGTCACCAATGATGCTACATGCCCTCTTCAGGTAGAGGCACCAATGGTGTGCATTAAATATTCTAGCCTTAACAAAATGTGAAGCTACTCTCAGTTTACAAAGTCACTAAGGAAACATTTACAAGTTGCTGCACAGCATATCCAGACAACAAACCTGAAAAACGGGCAAACATAAGTATCTGAGCAATACTAACAAGGGCCAAAGTGTAATGGCTAGACAACTGGTTCAGAACATCTCCACAACAGCAGGTCTTGTGGTGTGCTCTCGGTATTCAGTGGTAATGTCTCCACCAAAAGTGTTCCAATGAAGGACAACTGGTAAACATTCGAGAGGATCGTGGGTGCCCACGACTCAATGATGTGTGGGAGGAGCTAAGGCTAGACAATCTGGTAAGCTCCCACAGACGAGCTACAGTAGCAAAAATTGCTGAAAAACAATGTTGGCCATGAGAGAAAGATATCAGAACACACATACAGTAGAATGGACATAGCCACAGACCAGTCACAGTGACCTTGTTGACTGCTGTCTACCGCTGAAAGCACCAACAATGGGCATGTGAGCACCTGAACTGCACCATGAAGCAATGGAAGATGGAGGCCTGGTCTGATGAATGATGTTTTCTTTCAATTCATGTGGACAAAGACAGCAGCAGAATGCACTATGGAAAGAAGACAAGCCAACAGAGGCAGTGTGATGCTCTGAACAATGTTCTGCTGAGAAAATGTGGGACCTGGCATTCATGTGAATGTTACTTTGACATGTACCAAATAACTAAGGATTGTTGTAGACCCTTCATGACTACAAAAATTGTTCAAGAATGGTTTGAGGAACATGACAAACAGGTCAAACGTTAACATGGCATTCAAATTCTCGAGATCTCAATCTGAACAAATATATGTGGGATTTGCTGGATAAAAAATGCCCCATCCATGGAGGCCCCACCTCGCAACTTATAGGACTTAAAGGATCTACTGCTAACGTCTGTGTGCCAGATACCACAGGACAACTTCAGAGGTCTTGTGGAGTCCATGCCTCAATGGGTCTAAGCTGTTTTGGCAGTATAAGGGTTACCAACATAATATAAGGCAGGTGGTTTTAACGTTATGGCTAATAAATACAGTAATCCCTCGCTATATCGCGCTTCGACTTTCGCGGCTTCACTCTATCGCGGATTTTATATGTAAGCATATTTAAATATATATCGCAGATTTTTTGCTGGTTCACGGATTTCTGCGGACAATGTGTCTTTTAATTTCTGGTACATGCTTCCTCAGTTGGTTTTCCCAGTTGATTTCATACAAGGGATGCTATTGGCAGATGGCTGAGAAGCTACCCAACCAGAGCGCGTATTACGTATTAAATAAAACTCCTCAAATATATCATGAGCACGGGGGCTGTTCGCACCCCTAGAGGATATGGCCGCTCCTCAAAAAACGCTGAAAGATTACATTCACATTGCTCCCTTCCTTGCTGGGCTTACATGAGGCTGCTTTGTCAAGCGATATGCTTCCCACAAGGTGCTTCGCGGACTTAAAAGATCAAACAGCACGTATTGATTTTTGATTGTTTGCTTTTCTCTCTCTATCTCTTGCTCTGACATTCTCTGCTCCTGACAGAGGGGGTGTGAGCAGGGGGGCTGTTTGCACCCCTAGACCATACGGATACTCATCTAAAAATGCTGAAAGATTATCTTCACGTTGCTCTCTTCTGTGTAGCTGCTTTGTCAAGCGACATGCTTCCCGCACGGTGCTTTGCATACTTAAAAGCTTGAACGGCACGTATTGATTTTTGATTGTTTGTTTTTCTCTCTCTCTCTCACTCTCTCTGACATTCTCTGCTCCTGACGGAGGGTGTGAGAGCAGAGGGGCTGTTCGCACACTGGCCTAGAGGATACGGACGCTCCTCTAAAAAATGTTGAAAGACTACCTTCACATTGCTCCCTTCCTTGCAGCTGCTTTGTCCGGCAGTGCTACGCATACTTAAAAGCCAAACAGCCCTATTGATTTTTGATTGTTTGCTTTTTTTTCTCTCTCTCTCTGACATTCTCTGCTTCTGACGCGCACTCCTTTGAAGAGGAAGATATGTTTGCATTCTTTTAATTGTGAGACGGAACTGTCATCTCTGTCTTGTCATGGAACACAGTTTAAACTTTTGAAAAAGAGACAAATGTTTGTTTGCAGTGTTTGAATAAAGTTCCTGCCTCTCTACAACCTCCCGTGTTTCTGTGCAAATTTGTGACCCAAGCATGACAATATAAAAATAACCATATAAACATATGGTTTCTACTTCGCGGATTTTCACCTTTCGCGGGGGGTTCTGGAACGCAACCTCCGCGATCGAGGAGGGATTACTGTATATGACATTAATACCTCTTCAGACAATAAAATCTGTGGTATTCTTATTTAAGGCCTGCTTATGCTTACCAATGCCAATGAGAATGTTAACCAATTTAGTTTTTTTTTTCTCTCAAGTAACAAAATTGTACATTTACTAGAGTAATTGTTTCTAGTCTACCTTTTAACGTTTACTTGAGTAGTTTCCATATGGTATATTTTTACTTAAGAACATTTAATAATAACACTTCTATTTGAGTAAACATTTGTAGTATTTGTTATACTCCTGATGTGTAGATACAATGCTGAAAAGCTCAAATAAATTAATAGTTGCAGTCCAAAATTAAGAAAAGTCCTAGTTTAATAGTTTTATAGTAATCATTGTTAATTGAAGTCATGATAGCTCACTGTTGGCAGCCAGATACTACTATGCTACACTGTTGGGAGTAAACGTTTATCCCTTCACCTTTATAGCTCTGTTACTGGCTTTGGGAATCCTTCTGAAAATGTGTTGGTGAGTTTATAAATCTTCTTGTGGTAAGGGATATTCTAATTAAGTGTAGTTCTAATAATAATAATAATATAGACTAATTAAAAACAGTGGAGAATTTTATATTTGCATGACACCGGTTAACAATAATTTTGTAAAGAAGTATTCATATTCTTTTTAAGCTGCTGAATGACCAGCAACTCATTTAAGTTAACATCTAAACCATTTTCAAACAGATGGCAGATTCCATCACAGATTCTCTGCTGGCAGATGGAAATTCTCTAAAAATGACCCAGTCTTAATTGTGCATTTAATTTAACATCAACAGTTTTTCAAGGAAATTAATTACTTAAGCTAATGATCTCCTAATAAAACAGAATATTTTATTGCCCAATGTTAACATTTGTGGTTTTACTGGTATTGCAGTGATAAACAGAATTTACATTTAGAAAAATGTAAGTTGGCATTTCTTACAAGTAACTGAAACAAAGCAGAATTGTGCTTTGCAGCTCCTAAAAAATAAAGAGCCAACATTATACTTTTGTATAACACGGCTTAGCACAGGTACTAGTTGCTGACAATTTTATACACTTACTGTAGGAAACTGTGGGCATACAAAATATCCTCATTCAAAAAAAATAAATCAATATCCTTTACTTTTCCTGTGATGCAGTGTCTTGGCTTTATGTCTTGCCCGTTGTAAGCACGCAAGTCAACAGGGAAGCATTTGTCCCATAATACGAAATGCAAACTTACAGGCAACAAGATTGGACACTTAAATAGTCAGAGAATGAGCAGATCTTTTTCTTCCACAAATTTTTAATAAGCTGAAACAAAAAGCAACTTGCATTAAATATTCATGCACTGTTAAAGACTAAGAGGGAGTTTTAGTTCTTGGTGTACACTGTGCAAAATATAGATTTGTGAATTTAACAAGCCCTAATGTCTTACTGATGGCCTAAAACTTTTCTGTATGCTGTCCAGTTACAATAAGCTGCCTGATTTTATCATTAGCTGTCAAACATTGTCAAAAAAGCACAAAAGTTTGTGCTTCTGCTACTCTTTTTCATAGTACTTCCCTACTAACTGCACTATTGGTTTAAATGCAAAATCACTCAGTAGAATTAGCGCCATGTTACAGAGCTAGTTTTTTCTGCCTTGACAAAGCTTGCATTAGTTTCTTTCAGTCTCCCATGTAAACTGAACAATTAACAGTTGAAGGTAAAAAAAAAAAAATACTTCAAAGTTTTAAGATGTGCAATTGGGTGTTCCAAGCAATTCACAACACAGCGAAGCCGACCCTGTTCTCCCCATGATAATATCTCGCACTGCCACCTGGTGGATTCCTCCAGGTTTACGTAAAGTACACAAGCAAGTATAAACAGTACAACGCTTGCGTAGCAGGAGCGTCCGTTGGAGCATGCGCCGCATGAAGTATAAATCTGGCCTTAGGAGGAGGTGCCGCAGGAGGCCACAATTTTTATAAGTACGTACAGTATGTATATAAATTGCGGAAAAACAATTATAATTGAGTACTTAATTATAGCATTACAATGTATTACACAGTAAGTACAAGGTAATAACACATAAATACTCTATAATTACACAGCCAATTACATGGTAAGTACATTGTATTTGGGACACCTAATCTAAAGGGTAGCTGCTGAATACATAAAACTACTAAAATAAGGCAGCAATGGTCGGTGTAAAACAATTACTATCAGTAGTGTGCTTGGTGAGTGGGTGTGTTTGTGTGTGTCCTGCGGTGGGTTGGCACCCTGCCCGAGATTGGTTCCTGCCTTGTGCCCTGTGTTGGCTGGGATTGGCTCCAGCAGACCCCCGTGACCCTGTGTTTGGATTAAGCGGGTTGGAAAATGGATGGATGCTTGCAGGGTCAAAAGTGGAAAATGTGTTCCTACATTTTATTTCTAGATTCCATTTTACATTTAGTTGGAATACTTCTTTGACATTAAACTGAAATGAAGTCACCTAAGAAAGAGCATAAATTTTTAAACATTTAAGACTACATAAGAGTATAAAATACTATGTTTCAAGTTTGAAAAATGGTCTTGAGGTCTTAGTTCCTTGAATGAAGCAACAAGCCCACAACTGTGGCTACAAAACTGGGAAGCAATTAGTGACATTAGGCAATATTCCCACTACTGACAATGTACTGTGCAACCACGAGCAAGTCACTGACCTGTCTGTGCTCCAATTGTACAGATAAAAAATGTAATCCATTGTATCTCAAAGGCAGTAAGTCATCTTGGATAAAAGTGTCAGCCAAATAAGTAAATATAAACATTATAATATAGACATAATTTTCAATATCAAAATATGCTTTTAAACATTTCATACGTAATTTTATGATTTTTTATTTTATGTTCTGTTATGAAGACATACTGTACCTTTTCCCTGTCTCTATCCCCCCCCCCCCCACCGTGTCTATTTAACAGTTTTGAAAACCCTGTAATAATTCCAGGAAGATGACAGTGAACACACCCTAGTCAAGCATCTGTGAGATAAGATAAAGAGCTATTTGCATCAGATGATCAACGCCAAAAACTGCAAAACCTATACGACACACTGAGGTAAATATACACCATCATTCCTGTGCCACATGCAGAGCCCTATTGAGCTCATGCTTTGAAGAATTCAGACTGTTTTAAGAGCAAACGAGAACCAACTAGCTATTTCTTACATGTGCTAAACTGGCCAATCAGGTCAAACCAATCACTTGCTGACATGCTTTACAAGCTGCAAAAATGAGTGGCTGTAACATTTGAGATCATAAGCTTTATTTCAGAAAACTCTCATCAGTAATAAAAATATGGTGACAGCCATCACTGCCTTATTTTCAATTAATTGATTTTGAACAGAACAGCTTTAACCACAAGCACTGTAATATAGTATACGCTTCACCTTGTACACCACAAACTAGCATTTCTGCAACACCAAGCATTTCTATGAACTACTGCTGTAGTAGTTCAAATGAGATTGAAGAATTATTATCTAAACTTACATTCCACAGCAACAATTCCATTATGCCTCCTAATAAATATGTGGCCTAAACAACTTGTTTCACCTGTCTTACAGCATCTTGACTGGCTAATGAAAAGCTGTCGAGCAATTTATTTACAACAGCGATGAGCAACCTTGGTCCTAGAGGGACACAGTGGCTACAGGTTTTGCTCCAACCCATTTGCTTAATGAGAAGTCAATTATTGTTGATATAGCACTTATTGCTCAAGTGACATTTTTCTGCTCATTTTAGTTGTCTCACTTGTTAAGATTTCAAACCCTTAATTGCTTATTTAAATCTTTAATAGCTGAATTCACTGTTTTTAATTGTTCCTTATTAGCAATTAGATGCAAATGACAAAGGAACCAGTAATTTCCCATCTAACTTGTCTCCATTTATACCTGTGTGTATTTATTGTGCACTATTTGGTTTAATAAAATACATAGAAGGAAACAGAACAGAAAAAAAGTAAGGGAATTAAAATTACCCATCCATTTTAGGATTCAAATTATTTGGATGACTTCTTTACAAAGAAAACAATCTACGATATAAGAATGACCTGACAGTACAGAGTTAAAATACTAACAAAGCCAGGAAATTAAAAAAAGATCTGTTATTAGCAAGGATTGTTTTCTAATTAAGCAGCAAATACATGATTATCACTTCTTCTTCTTCCAGCTGTTCCCATTAGGGGTTGCCACAGCAGATCATCATCTTCCATATCTTCCTGTCCTCTACATCTTGCTCTGTTACACCCATCACCTGCATGTCGTCTCTCACCACATCCATAAACCTTTTCTTAGGCCTTTATCATATCCTATTGCTTGTCAGCTCTATTCTTAGCATCCTTTTCACAATATACAGAGCATCTCTCCTCTGCACATGTCCAATATAACGCAATTTGGCAATCATACTTCAACAGGTATGTCATCTGGACCAACGGCCTTTCCATTCTTAGGATTCATAAATAAATCTGTTCCTTTAGTAATGCATTGAACTTCCGCCATAATCAAAAGCTCTTCAGCAACAGAGAGATCTGATTTAACCTCTAAATGAAAACTGTAATACAGCAGTGTCAGTTATGCCTGTACTCTGACCAACAAGGAGGAGAAATTGACATGTCAAGGCTGTCCACAGTATTATTTTTAAATTAGTAGGATATTTCTGACTGGAGACTAAGTGTACCCAACAGAGAATGAATGGGTATGTGTGTGTCCAAAGGTCTTCCTTAATTATTGAATGCAACTGACAAATGGATACAAAAAAATTTTTCTGATTTAACTGTCAGTGAAAAGGAAATTGTGAGCAAGCCTGTTAGCTTCAATGTTCTAATCTAATCAGAGGCCTTTGGATTAGAGTTAAATAACTTGATCCAGGTGACATCTGGACCAAACCGAAATATGCACAAAAACAGCAAAGACAGCCCTCATTCTGCTCTACTGACTGCTTTATCTATATGTACAGACACTAAAACTTCTGAGAAATTGGTAGCTGAGGGAGTGTACAAGGCATCCAACAAGGGCCAAACATTTATTGATAGATGCCATCCATCCAGTTTGGTCTTCCGATATTACTACAGGAAACATTTTTTTTCTCTTCACTAGATTGGTCTATAGAATGATGCATTCTCTTTTCAAGTGCACATGGTTGTGCTCATATAGCATGTCAGCTCATTGTTACAGATGTCGCAAGTCTCAGATTTCTTACCAGAGGTGAATCTGAAATGACACCATACTTTGAAGTTCTTTAACATTTGATTTTCCACCATATTTACATCTTTAGTCTCTATTTCAAAATATAATTAAAGTTACTCTTGTGCAATGTTGTGATATTATGTAATGTGCAATAAGGCAAATAATTTGTTTGCAAATACTTTTATCAAAGATTATTATCAATGACATCAATTAATTGTACAACTCTACAGAAAATATGCCACTGTGCAGGAACTGTGCAGTAATCCACATCAGTTCATTCTGAATCTTACCACTTGGGAAACAACTCTTTTGGGAGGATGAGTAATGGTAATTTCACAGAATTCAGCATTAGTTGCTTCAAAAAAAATCTGAAATTCTTAAAATTACGTACTGTATAGTTCTTAAAAGAAATACATGTTCAGAGTTTCAGTTTACAAAATGTGGTGTAATTTAGTCGGAAACTAAATTGAAGGTTTTGCAGACTTAAAATTAGGCAGATATACTGTATAAGCCTTGTGATGCAGGCTATGACAAACAGAATAGAAAATACCCTCATATAATAAAGCCAAGAAAGGAAGGGAATCAAAATATACTGTATTAATAGTGTTTAAGTTAATTTTATGGAAAATATAAAACCTTTTGGGAAAAATATCTCTAATTAAAAAAATAAAATTTAGAAAAGAGTGAATCCACTGACAAACAATTTTTTAACCCAAAAGTTAAAAAAAAAAGTCTTTTAAGTTTTTATTAAAAACTTAAGTCTCTTATTAGATACTGTTTTAATAAAGTATAGGAGGTGAATTTATTTGCAGCCCAAATTTAACTGGACTAATCGATGCTGCAAAAAAACCTTGTTGTGTCAGAGTTTCATTAATGGCCATGAATAGCGATGAAAACTGAAATAAACTAGAAAAGTTTTAAACTGTAATAAAATATTAGCTGTGTGTAAAAACTAAATATACAAATATTCAAGACTTTCAGAAGTCTTACTTTTTATTCCCAAACCAATATTTATTGAATTCACATTTAATTACTCTGAAAAATGTTAATGGTACTACAAACCAAAATAAAAGCAAGTGAACACAATAGTTTCTGTCAGATGAATATTTGAGGGTTGCTAAAATGATCACTTATTACATGCAATAATGCATTTTTGCTTAGACATTTAATATGAAATGCAGTTTAATAAAATAATCTTTACCTTAACTAAATACATATTTTATTACAATAATACAAATACAAGCTACATATGAAATATTTGAGAATTGTATAAACAAATCTGAAAGTTTTCCCATCTCTGTTTTAATATTTGAGTGACAGCAAAGTAGGGTTCACAAGGGGAAACTGATGTATAATATATTGCATGAGGTCAGTATAACTTGTTGTAGAATTTATATATTAAATACAGTATACTATAAAAATATTTTAAATTATAGACTGTGAAAACATTTTCTGGTGGTAATTTGTTCCCATGCAGGTTAGTCATCTCCATCTAAAATAAATAATGCCTGAAATCATACTTTAATAAAACAGGCAAGACAAATTAAACTTATTGAGTAGGATCAGCCTATACTGATTGTGATTACATTCATTACCAGAAACAATGAAGACATTCCGTTTCTAATTTCCTAATTTTATGTTTCTCATTTTCTACATGTGTGTTGTTATGAAAGTACTGGTATAGTTTAGAAATAGTTTCTTTAGCAATAGAGCAATTTTGAAATTAAGTTGATACAATAGGTAAATGAGGAAGGGAAGGAAGCTGAATGGCTTTTAACAGAATCTCTGCCGTGAAATGACAGAAATACGTTAATGACAGTTCATATTAACAATACACTTTTAAACTGATCATTTTACATTTTCTGAACAAGTCTCTGAAGGTACTACACACATTTTATATTTTCATACTAATTATATCATCTATATGTATATGCACCTATATGAAAATATATTCATATAAACAGCCATGAGTTTATGAAAGGAAGTTCCTACCAATTTTTTTTTTGAACATGTGACTAGAGTAACTGACAAAAACAAAGCAAAAAAACACAATGTGCAATACTTTTTTTTCAAAAATCACTTGATACAGTTCCATAATAAAGATTAATTTTGAAACTAAAAGCTGTAGCAAGCACAGGTAACCTAAAATACTGGATCTAACCAGCAGGAGGCAAAAAGAGCAGGTAAAATGAGAATGCCCCATATGGAGTGAAGTCATCAGTGGAGTCATTCAGGGGTCACTCCTTGGAGTTTTACTTCTTCTGATTAATATAAATGACTAATCCCACTGCAAAAGTCAGTAAACTTGTGAAATTTGTAGATGATACTAAAACTGGAAAAATGGCAGACACCAAGGAGGCACCAAATGGGGGAAAAAAAACTAGCAGGACATGCTTCAGACCTCGGCAAACACTTGGAAAATACAGTTTAATGAAGAAAAGTGTAACACGTGGGGAAAAAGGAATGTCAACAATACAGTAAATACAAGATGGAAGACAATGTCCTATAGAAAGCAAGCTTAGAAAATGATTTAGAGGTTTATATATTGACACAATGTTCAGAAGTAATTAAAAGGCAAATAAAATATTAGGTTAACTCATAAAAAATGTTAAATATAACTCAATGGATGTTAAGCTTAAGAGTACAGGTACAGTGGGGCAAAAAAGTATTTAGTCATCACCAATTGTGCAAGTTCTTCCACTTAAAAAGATGAGAGAGGCCTGTAATTTTCATCATAGGTATACCTCAACTATGAGAGACAAAATGAGGAAAACAAAATCCAGAAAATCACACTGTCTGATTTTTGAAGAATTTATTTGCAAATTATGGTGGAAAATAAGTATTTGGTCACCTACAAACTAGCAGGATTTCTGGCTCTCACAGACCTGTAACTTCTTCTGTAAGAGGCTCCTCTGTCCTCTTGAACTTGCACAATTGGTGGCTGACTAAATACTTTTTTGCCCCACTGTAGATATGATATAGTAGTAAGACCGTATCTGGAGTATTGCATGCAATTCTAGTCACAACACTACAAAAAGACAAAGCAGCACTTAAAGATGTGCAGAGGAGAGCAACCAGGACCACCCCAGGACTGAAGAACATGTCATACTCTGATAAACTCAGGGAATTAAACCTGTTTACTTTCAAAAAAGAAGAGACTGTGTGGGAACCTAAACTAGGTCTTCAAAATCCTCAAAGGGATTAATAAAGTAGATCCACCAGAGTTCTTTCTGTTTAAGGGTGAATCACATATTCAAGGACACCAGTGGAAATTAAGAGGAAGTACATTTAGGACTGAAGCCAGAAGTCTTCTTTAACTCTTTTAGGGCGGATGTCGACTTTTGTCGACAGGAGGGGTTGAAGGCGAATGTCGACAAAAGTCGACATCCAGGGATAAAGGGCGACAATCAGCTGTTAATGGCGACAAATCTCACTGTCACGTCACAGGCATTCCCTCTGTGCTTGGAGGAATGCTAGACTCGTTGACTCGGCAAATGAACATTGCGTGTGCGTGAGTTGCGAAATGTAAACAATGGCAAGATGGCACCGACATGTGAAAAGGCAGCGAAGCAAGTGCAGAAAAGAAAACACTTGGCAGACGTTGTTTTGCGCATTACCGCGGAGTCGGACTCTTGATTTTTCAGAATCGGACTTTATTGGCAGTGATCAGGAGATCGAGCAAGAGAGTTAGAAGCAGGCATCAGCTGATCAGACACCAGCCGATGCCGCGCGAGCGGATCTGCTACCAGTTGAGTGCCTTCGCGCAGCCGAGGCATTTACGGCAAGGTTCGCATGGGATAAATACACATACATTGATCCGTTGAGAGCCGATATGGCTACCGGAGTTTACAAGACGGCATGGCTTGCTTTTGGACACGACAGATCACCAGCTGCTGTACTTCAGGCTGCTCTCTCCTGATGCTGCTTTTCAGCTACTGTCAGACGAGACAAACAGGTAGGCAGAGATTTTTTTTGAATCGCGGGCTGCGTTTGCATCGCATTCTCGTTATTCAAAGTGGAAACCCACAACGAAAGACGAGATGAAGCGCGCTGTGGCATTACAAATAGAGATGGGACAGAACTGGTGAGATAACTTCAGGGAGCATTGGTCCAAACGTGTTTTGTCCCCTGGTGGCTTAGGTACGTGCTGCTGCAAAGTTTTATTCACTTCTGTAATAAACAGAAGCAAATCCCATGGGGTGAGCCAGGCTATAATGCCATACATAAAGTTCATAAAGTTTCAGAAGATGAAAAGAGGTGACAATACGGTTTTCATGCAGGCAGAAAACTTGGTGGCAGTGGCATGGCACGATGGCAAATGGGTGACTTGTCTCTCTACAGTACACACTAACAATATATGTTAGAAAATGCAGCAACAGACAATTGAAAAATAGGCATCAAAACAACACATAGAGAATTCAGGCTCATACAACATGCAAGACAGTAACATTTGTCAAAAGTAAATATTTTTTGTTGATTTGATATGTTAAACAATTGCTTTGTGTTCTTTTTTAAAAAATGTTAGTTTTTGGAAAAATATTCAGCCCTGGGAGAAAAGAAACAAAAAAAAAAATTAGCCCTAAAAGAGTTAAAGAGTTATGGGAATCTAGAACAAACTACCGATAGTTGAAGCATCTGGAAGAGGTACTGGGACAGCTTAGCTATCAGCTAAACCCACAAGCTTGACATTCTCCTTTGTCTTATTTCTTCTTTTCTCACAGAAGAGTTTTAAAAGACTGATAAGAAGCATCTCTTACTTTAGATATTTTTCTGCACTGATACCAGACTCTCAGTCTGCTATATTAACATTGTATTTTTATTGGTAATACATAGATATGGGAATGTACAGCAGAGCATACTGGAAAGACAACATACTGTATCTCCTTTCAATAGAGAAGCAAAAAGTCTTACAAAGTCCCCAACAGTAAAACTGACCTGACCTTAGTTGTAAAAACAGCAACAGCTTTAAGTTTTACATACATGGTTACCTATTGCTTGCTACCTGTTGTATATTAAGTAAAACCAATAATAAACCAAGCTACAACTCACCACAAATATAGTGGGACTTGGCCACTTGAACTTGATGTGCAATAAAGGTAATTTATATTGCTAGTACACACCAGTATTTAAAGAGACAATAATGGAATTTTAAGGACATGACTCAAATTACTGTTCACATTCTGTACTGGTTCCATAAAACAGCTAGATACAGTAGTTTACAACTACTGTATGACATCTGATCAGAGAAAAGTTTAAGGAGTCCTGCTTGAAGAAATTATGAAGTTGTTTCGGCATTAACAAAAACATCCCTTTGGAATATAAATGGCAATCTACCAGAAAGTAACTGCTAATTCATTCAACACTTTCTTAAAACTCATGCTAATTGCTATTTTAAAATAAACTGTTTAATTGCTTATGCAGAGGAGACAAATTTTTCTTTAACCTTCATTCAAAATGAATGTCACACATTAACATCAGCTCCCTTAATTACTCAGTTATTTGTAATATTTTACAAACTATATTCACAAAGTAATTTTGTTTTAGTAGCATCCTTTGTAAATTCAAGCAAGACAGTGAATTCTGGATAAATATTTTTAACAAAAAACAGTTCTTGGTGTTATTTTTACATCATATTCTCTAATAAACATATTAGAATTTATTCAACATTCTGCCATTTTTAAAAGCTAAAATTAAATTCTTTACAAAATGTATTTACCTGGTACAGTTGGATTTTGTTTATGCATGTACTGTATATAGACAGGTAGCTAAAAAGGAAAATAGCTAGATATGAAGGATACCAGAAAGACTATGATGTTATTGTTTATGATTCAACATTATTTTTTGTGCTCATGTTGTAATTCACATTTATCAGTACATATATTCGTAACTAATGCATAAGAAATTAATTTATAAGGTATTGAATATGAAATAAAATAAAGCTCTCATTAGCATATTATTTGATAAATGATGTAATGTTCTGCTCAATAAATGTACAAGTTTGAAAGTACTGCAATTAATCAAACTATAAGAGATATGCTAAGACTAGGACGAGGTCATTAAATACCAACACTCTTCTTTATTTTTCATCATATTCTTCAGGAAATTATTCGCTTCAGTGGTACTGTTTTTTTTTTACCCTAAGAACCTTTACTTTATCAATATATAGTGACCATTCGGAAGTCACTTAATATTTATATTAACACTAGAATCCCTGAAGCCTGCGAATATATTTGTAATGTCTTGGGCCACCTTAAATTTTATACGCACCTCGTGATCGCTGCGTTAATTGTGCAATGTGTCAATGTTGGTTGATCCCAGGTCATACCTGCATTTAGCGCTTTGAGTGGTGGACTGCTATTATGCTTACTATTATATCATAAAAACATACATTTAATTTGAGTCTCTAACAAATCAATGAAACATTGAATTATATATGTGTGTGTGTGTATGTATGTATATATATATATATATATATATATATATATATATATATATATATATATATATATGTGTGTGTGTGTGTGTGTGTGTATATGTGTATCGATGTCAACTGGGAAGGAGTTTTGAGTAGATTATAATGGAGAAATGGTATTTTAAGTGTCACTGGTGAATAGGGAAATGTCTGTCAACTACACTGGACCAATTATTGTGGACAAAAATATCACCTGAGCTGTGATGCTTCCATGAGAAAAAGATTCATATAATTAAAATTCAAAACAGTAAAATTTTCTGCAAACAGGAAGCATGAATTCATTAAGTCTTGGCCCCCACAAATCCACCTCTCTTGAACTGAAAAGTACAGATTGTTTTCTTCCCTTCTGAAGCTTTTGATCATTCACTGCACCGTACCCTGGGTAATACTATCAAAGAGGAAGACTCCCATATTAGTCACAGGTCACAAGTTCCTACAGGTCCAAACAAAAAAGGCATTAAGCCACAAATGCACAGACACATTTTCAATTTCCTTCAGTGTGTGCATTTTGTATTTAAATGTATTCACGTTTGAAACTAATTTTTAGTTCATTAATAGGATCAGTGATACAGTTGAAGTCTAAGTTTACATACACTTCACATGCATTCTTTAAAACTCTTTATATCCCCTGCACAAACTTTATACTAGCAAACTGTAAATTTGGCAAATCATTTAAGATATCTACTTTGCACAGGGCAAAAATAATTTTTCCAACAATGTTCACAGAGTATTTCACTTTTTATTGACTATATCACAATTCCAGTAGATCACAAGTTTACATACACTTTGGTAAGAGCTTGGAAAATTCCAGAAATTGACTTTAGCCCTGCACAGAGTAGATGTCTTCAACGATATGCCAAATTTATCATTTCTTAGTATAAAATCTGTGAAGGGGTTATAAGGTGGGTTTTAAAGAATTCAAGAGTATGCAAACTTCTGTCTTCAACTCTACAAATGCAAGGGGGCTGACCCATCTAGCATTTGCTACTACAGCTCTGTGATGTTACATTGGACTGTAAAACACCATGGGGAGTTGAGAATTTCCAGCAAGATATTCAGCAAACAAGGTCACCTGCAAACACAGCATAATCATTGCAAAAACACTTTGACAAATTTAGCCAATAAGCACTATTACAGGTAAACATGGTGATTATGCTGACCATTAAGATAAAAAACACCTCCCTTAACCATGTAAACTCTGCAAACCTTGCTCTTCTACACAAAGCATTATACAAACATTTACATTATTACATGTGAATTTCCCATTGGGATTAATAAAGTATCTATCTATCTATCTATCTATCTATCTATCTATCTATCTATCTATCTATCTATCTATCTATCTATCTATTATGTTAGATCTGTGTAGGGTGCAAGATAGCAGCATGACAATTTACTCATATAAGCATTCATATTCCACTAAAAGTAAGAAGAGGGATGTACTTCTAAGATAAAATATAATAATATGTTGTATTGTTATCACTACATGAAAATGTTTTCAACATTATAAATATATTTTCATATGCACTACACCTTCTAAGGGAAGTATATTCAAATTATGCCAGCAAACTATTGATGAAATCCTTTTTTTTTTAAATATTTTTATTTTATTAATTTTCATTGTAATCATTCCATACAAACAGATCAATTTATAACCCAACAAATTTGAAAACAAATCAAACCCCACCCCTGAGAAGGAGAGCTTAGCTAAAGGAAAATTGCTTTAAGCTTTTTAATAAGGCAACATTAAACAAAAGAAGGGGAGAAGTAAATATCTATATAAATAAGAGATGGAGAAGGGAGTAAAATGCAATAATAGTTAATTCTCTTATTCTAAAATAATATTGATTAAATCCTGCCATGTTTTGAAAAAATTTTGTACAGATCCTCTAACTGAAAATTTGATTTTTTCCAATTTCAAATAATATAAAACATCGGTTTCCCACTGACTTATAAGAGGAGCATTAGGATTCTTCCAATTTAACAAAATAAATCTGCGTGCCAAAAGTGTAGTGAATGCAATCACCGTTTGCTTGTCCTTCTCCAATTCAAGTCCATCTGGAAGAACACCGAACACAGCTGTTAATGGGTTAGGAGGGATTGTGATACTAAGGCTGTCTGAGAGGCACTTAAAAATTTTTGTCCAAAATGATGTTAGTTTGGTGCAGGCCCAGAACATGTGACCCAATGAGGCAGGAGCTTGGTTGCAGCGCTCGCAGGTTGGATCCTGGCCTGGAAACATTTTGGACAGTTTTAAGCGAGACAGATGAGCTCGATATATAATTTCTAGGTGAATAATTCTATGCTTTGCGCATATAGAACTCGAGTGAATTCTCTGCTTTGCTACCTTCCACTCCTTTTCTGATATATTGATTAAGAGATCTTCTTCCCAATGTCCTCTTGGATCTTTGAAAGGTAGGGACTCTAATAAGATTTTATATATTGCGGAAATAGTGTTTGTTTCCTCGGAATTGAGCAGTATTTTTTCCAGCATTGTGGAGGGTGCAAGGTGGGGGAAATCGGGCAATTTCTGTTTAACAAAATTTCTAATTTGAAGATAGTAAAAGAAATGTGTAGCTGGGAGGTTAAATTTTGAACGTAATTGTTCAAAAGATGTAAATATGTTGTCTATATAAAGATCTCTGAGCATTTTAATCCCAAAACTTTTCCAGGTATTAAAAACTGGATATACTTGCGAAGGTTGAAAGAGGTGGTTCTCTTGCAGAGGTGCCACTGATAAAAGATTTTCCATCTTAAAATGCTTCCTAATTTGGTTCCATATTCTGAGTGAGTAAAGCACAATTGGGTTATTAGTATATTTGCGATAACTTTCATTTATTGGAGAGCAGAGCAGAAGTACTACAGTAAAGAAGTACTACAGGATTTTACTTCTATTGCGGACCAAGCCTGTGTATGTTCATTTATTTGTGTCCAGGTTTTTATGGCTTGTATGTTTGCTGCCCAGTAATAAAACTGAAAATTAGGTAAAGCCATGCCACCTTCTGCCTGAGGTCTTTGTAGGGTCGCTCTTCGGATACGTGGGTGTTTTGAGTTCCAAATGAATGAGGTTATTATTGAATCTAACTGTTTAAAAAACGATTTATTGATATATATTGAAATGTTTTGAAATAAAAAGAGAAGTTTAGGAAGGATATTCATCTTAACGATGTTAATTCTTCCGGCTAGAGTGAGATGAAGGGTTGACCATCTATGCAAGTCTTGCTTGATTTTTTCCATACAGACGCCAAAATTTTGTTGATAAAGAGCTTTATGTTTACTTGTGATATTTACCCCATGGTATTTAAACTGATCTGCTACGGTAAAAGGTAGGGTGTCTAATCTAATATTATATGCAGTTTGTATTAATAACATTTGCTCAGACTACTTTAAACTAGAACGTGGTACCAGACAAGGATGTCCCTTGTCGCCACTGTTGTTTGCAATCGCTATTGAACCATTGGCGGTTCACTGCCGAAATTCTTATCAGATAAAGGGAATTGTCAGAGAAGGACTGGAACAGAAAATTTCTCTATATGCAGATGATATGGTCTTATATATATCAGACCCAGAAAACACTGTCCCCGCTGTTTTAACAGCACTAACAGAATTTCAAAAGATATCTGGTCTTAGAATTAATCTGAATAAAAGTATACTCTTTCCAGTGAATTCACAAGCATATTGATGAAATCCTATAAGTAGCACTGAAAAGAGTACAAAAAAAACAAAGCTGCAGATTTACAGTTATATATTTATCTAACCCTGTATTAAAAAAAAAAAGGACAAATATTTGGAGCACAGTCTTTCCAGTGCAACCTGAAGCTTCTTGAAAATCTCTTCCTCCTTCTACACAGTACAGCAACATTAAGAATAAACACTTCTGTGTAATATTTTTTATCACAGTAAAAAACAGTTAAGCATTTATTTACTCAAAAACAATCAGGGTAAAGTCAAAATTTATGACAATCTTGTTCAAATGTAGGTTTTTTAATTTGGATGACTCCTGCAATTTAAGCCTCCTGCTTTTAAAATCAAGTGACATGCATATACAGTGGAACCTTGGTTCACGAACGTCTCAAATCGGTTTACGACCAAAAAGTTTGCCAAACTTTTGCCTCGGTTCATGACCACACACTCGGTATACGAACAAGCCAGTTTCCCTTTTGGTTTGTGCTCGCCAATTACTGTATTTAAGCACGTGTTCAGCTTCTCCCTGTTCATTTCTCAGTCAGACGTGCATGCTTTACCTGTTAACTCTTTGTGCTCTACAGTATTTCGTGTGCTTTTGCAGTTAACCATGGCTTCTAACCAAGTGAAGAGTGGTGAGAAGAAAGTTTTGCAGAAAATTGAAATCGAAGTAAAGAAAGAAATTATTGAAAAGTATGAGCATGGCGTTCGTGTTACTGATCTTGGCATCAAGTACAAGAAGTCAAAATCTATGATTTCGACTATTCTAAAGCAGAAAGAATCTATTAAAGCAGCTGATGTTGCAAAAGGAGTTACAGCGTTAACCAGGCAGAGGCCTCAAGTGCTGGAAGGTGGAAAAACTGTTGCTAGCGTGGCTGAACGAGAAGCAACTTGCAGGGGATAGCATAAGTGAGACGATGTTATGCGAGAAAGTCAGGAAGATTCATGGCGATTTGCTGAAAAACTATCCTTCTACAAGTGGCGAATGTGAGGAATTTAAAGCCAGTAGAGGATGGTTTGAAAAGTTGCACAAGAGAAGTGGCATTCATAGTGTGGTAAGGCATGGAGAGGCTGCTAGTTCCGACGCTGAAGCTGCAAAAGAATTTGTGAAAGATTTCACAAAATTAGCAGAGGACGAAGGCTACATCCTACATACAAGTCTTCAACTGCGATGAGACCAGATTGTTCTCCACCCAGTTCCTCCTCACTTCATGCCAGAACTCGACTCATGCAAGGTTAGTTTTCTTGGTGGTTTATGGTTAGTTTTTGTATTACGGATTTTTCAAATGTTCATTTTTCGGTTCGTAGCGTGAATAGTTGCAATGTTACTTTTCTCTTTTATCAAATGTTCATTTTTTTCCCTGTGCTTAAAACTCATTAAAAAAAGTTTACAAACCGATTGGGTTGTAATGCTATTAGTGTGAACTCCTGCAATGTTACTTTCTTGGTTGCTTATGGTTGGCTTTTAAATAAAGTTCGGAAAAAAAAAAAAAAAAAAAGCTATCGGGTCATAAAGCTACAGTATAGCGCGAACTCTTGCAATGTTAGTTTTCTCTGTTGTTAAAGGTTTCCTCAGTGTTATTCAATGTTTTTACATTTAGTTTACTATTGCATTGTGCATTCTATGGTTTAATTAACTATATTTGTGCTTAAAAACTTAAAAAAATATATATATATGTACATACAGTTCATATGGTCTGGAACGGATTAATTGTATTTACATACAATCCTATGGGGAAATTGCTTCGGTTCACGACCAAATCGGTGTATGACCAGAGCTTTGGAACGAATTATGGTCGTGAACCAAGGTTCCACTGTATTGAACTGTTCCTAGTTGATAAACTTTCAACAGGGTAAATATCCTCTATAACTGTTGCAATTACTGCTTCCTTGTTCATTAAAACACACTTTAATTTAAAACTATATTTCAGCAGAATATAATTTGTTCAGATTTTAAATTAGTTTTTTGATTGAGCAAAGTAGGCACATATTTCTGCTTTAATGTTTGTAGGGATTTCACTACTACAATTGAAAGTATAATAATGTAACAAACCCCAAAATAAGCCAGCTCATATTAGAGATATTAAAGACAAAAATATATAAGCCTAGCTAAATTTAAAGTTGCCTAATTAGAAATATATTTGATTAAGTCCATTAACTTGCCATTTCAAACTAAAATAAAAAACCAATATCTAAGCAAAAAGACCCCACACTTTCACATATTGACCATGCTTTCTTTCTGTTGACTTCATTTGAAATTCTAGAAAGAGCTGCAAACATCTAACAGTAGTCTCTAATCTGAACCAACAGCTGAGGTCTTAAAGTTTCAAATAAAAAAATATTTTTTTGAATATATCTGAAAGTGGGTTAAATACCAATTGCGTTAGATGTACATTTTTACATGATATAGACGATACTAGCAACACAACTAATAGGATGCTGATTTCACAAAAATATTTTTAAAACTGTAATATAATCATTAGGTTCTGATGCTAAATAAAATGTGTTGAACAATGCTCTGTTCTCTTTATTGACTGATGTTCCTTGATAAAGAACAAAAGTGGGGGTTTGGTAACATGCTTTTAAATATCCTCTTTTAAATAACAGATTTTCTCATGTGATGTGGAAATGGGATCTGCACCTCACACAAACAGCAGCTTACTCTCAGGATGGGGGTAAACACATTGTACCACTGAAGCAAGGTTATTCTACTTTCATTTTATTAAATGAGTTTTTACTTCCATTTCAACCTGACAATTCATTTCCAGATTAGTTTCAGTTTAGTTTTATGAAGTGGATTGACTAAATCCATCGTCATGAATCTGTAGACATTTTTATAATGTATAGAAATCACTACTGGGGCTGAAGAGTTAGTTTAACAGAACCTCTAGATTTTGATTGCCCTATTCAAGACATTAGTGAAACTAGGAAACAGAAGAGTGGACTTGGGCATGTTTTTTTCATTGTTTACATGATCAACAAGAACGTCATCTAAATATGTGCATGAAAATGTTTATTAATAGTGCTTGTGTTTTATTGATCACACATGAAGAAATATGAAGTTGGGTCTCTAATGAATCAGTAGTATATTTTCATAAACTACAGTGAAAATGTAATGCTGCCAAAGCAGCAGAAATCACAAACCATAACCTGCCGCTACATCACATAACAAAACAAAAAACTGCAAACGTTGCTGACACATGTTGTGTTATCAAACAGTTAGCAATGAACTTAAGCTATACAAAGTTTGGTATTAGTGACCAAAAAATGGTTTAACAATAAAGAATATGGAATATTTTGCTCCATTTTGGAATTTAAAAATAGCATGCTACCACTAAATGTTTGCTAAAAAATATTTTCCCCACCAAACAAGGCTGCCTTTTAAATGTCACTGTACTTGTTAGCTTGAGAAGCAATGTCTTTTTGTCAATCCAACAACCTTTTGTACCTTTCAAAGTAAAGACATAACCTAAACACTAAGCTCACAAAACTTAAGGAAAATTGTTAACTTTGACAAAACCTGAGACATGTAGGACATCCAACACTGTGCTTCATAATAATTAACTGAAATCAATCATTTTAAGCTATAATTAGTTTACATATACTTACAGTCACTGACTTCAGTGTCATACCATGGTAGGTACCCATGGTATCAATCTTAAAATCTGCAGTTTCCGCTAAAAGAGGAAAAAAAATAAAAGGATGTAAGATTCTACATAAAATATTCATTTCACAAACACATACAACAATTTTAAAATTAATCTGCGTAAGAATTGTTATTCAGAAATTAGTTACAATTATTTGTTGGTAAGCTTTCATCTATGGCACTCGGCATGTAAAATGTTATTTTACCAAAAACAAGTTGGAGTCAATGTAAGGAGTACAATGAACACATAATGATTTTTAAACGGACAAACAAAAGTCAAATTATATTTAAAGCAGTATAAAAGCATTTTAAAAAATAAATCAATATTTCACCCTCCATTGCTCTATTATATAAATTAATACATACATATACACATACATACATACATACATACATAATATCTATCCCTCTTACAGATTCAGATAGGTAGATACAGTGTGTATCTCTGTCCATTAATCCTATATTTCACTATATTAAATATTATCTCATCACCTGAAACCACTTCGAATGAAAGACTTGCACTTTAACGGGTTACTGTGGTTGGCTGGTTGGTCTGTGTCTGTCTGTCTTCCTTTGTTGATTGCATTTTATGGTGAACATTTGTGTTTTGCATGTTTTGAGTATACAATAAAATAGACATAACTATTATGCAACATGGATGACATGGGAATTTTTTTCTTTTTCCGATGGATATTTTTTACATCATTTGCTGTTGTACAACACTGGTCACAATTGGGTTCAATTAAAATATAACATGTTTTCTCTTGTTCTCATGAAACATGACATTAAAAACTTTTGTTGGCTTTATCTAACAAAATACATGGGGTAACACAAAAAAATGTTTTTGGGTTAAGTAATTCTTCAAGAGCCATACAGTGCATCCGGAAAGTATTCACAGCGCATCACTTTTTCCACATTTTGTTATGTTACAGCTTTATTCCAAAATGGATTAAATTCATTTTTTCCTCAGAATTCAAGTGTGGGCTCTGGCTGGGCCACTCAAGGACATTCACAGAGTTGTCCTGAAGCCACTCCTTTGATATCTTGGCTGTGTGCTTAGGGTTGTTTTCCTGCTGAAAGATAAACCGTCACCCCAGTCTGAGGTCAAGAGCGCTCTGGAGCAGGTTTTCATCTAAAATGTCTCTGTACATTGCTGTAGTCATCTTTACCTTTATCCCGCCGCTGAAAAACATCCCCACAGCATGATGCTGCCACCACCATGCTTCACTGTAGGGATGGTATTGGCCTGGTGATGAGCGGTGACTGGTTTCCTCCAAACGTGACGCCTGGCATTAACACCAAAGAGTTCAATCTTTGTCTCATCAGACCAGAGAATTTTCTTTCTCATGGTCCGAGAGTCCTTCAGGTGCCTTTTGGCAAACTCCAGGCGGGCTGCCATTTGCCTTTTACTAAGGAGTGGCTTCCGTCTGTCCACTCTATCATACAGGCCTGATTGGTGGATTGCTACAGAGATGGTTGTCCTTCTGGAAGGTTCTCCTCTCTCCACAGAGGACCTCTGGAGCTCTGACAGAGTGACCATCGGGTTCTTGGTCACCTCCCTGACTAAGGCCCTTCTCCCCCGATCGTTCAGTTTAGATGGCCAGCCAGCTCTAGGAAGAGTCCTGGTGGTTTCGAACTTCTTCCACTTACGGATGATGGAGGCCACTGTGCTCATTGGGACCTTCAAAGCAGCAGAAATTTTTCTGTAACCTTCCCCAGATTTGTGCCTCGAGACAATCCTGTCTCGAAGGTCTACAGACAATTCCTTTGACTTCATACTTGGTTTGTGCTCTGATATGAACTGTCAACTGTGGGACCTTATAAAGACAGGTGTGTGCCTTTCCAAATCATGTCCAATCAACTGAATTTACCACAGGTGGACTCCAATTAAGCTGCAGAAACATCTCAAGGATGATCAGGGGAAACAGGATGCACCTGAGCTTAATTTTGAGCTTCATGGCAAAGGCTGTGAATACTTATGTACATGTGCTTTCTCAATTTTTTTATTTTTAATAAATTTGCAAAAATCTCAAGTAAACTTTTTTCACGTTGTCATTATGGGGTGTTGTGTGTAGAATTCTGAGGAAAAAAATGAATTTAATCCATTTTGGAATAAGGCTGTAATATAACAAAATGTGGAAAAAGTGATGCGCTGTGAATACTTTCCGGATGCACTGTAATATATTATATATAGTCATACGAAAAAGTTTGGGAACCCCTCTTAATTCTTTGGATTTTTGTTTATTATTGGCAGAGCTTTCAAAGTAGCAACTTCCTTTTAATATATGATATCCCTTATGGAAACAGTAGTATTTCAGCAGTGACATTAAGTTTATTGGATTAACAGAAAATAACAATAATAATAATAATAATAATGATAATAACTAGGGGGCTTTGCCCCCTGCTCGCCAACCCTCATGTTTGGTTTTCCGGATACACACTTTTAAGATTTTTTTTCTTTGAATTGTTATTTCATTAGTTTCACTTTTATTTCAGAACTTCTGTAAAAACAATTTTTGTAATGTTGCGAGTCCCAATATGCTGAATCTTTTTAATGAGGTCAGGATAGGTTTCTCTGTTTGGAATTTCAGCACAGACAAAACGATCTACATCATCAGCAGGTAATGTTTTTTTTACAAAGTAAAAATATAAGTAGAGTTCTGCATTGGACTCCTGTCTGTAAAGTCGTGCTATTTTCCTCTCACAGTTCCAAAAGTACATGGGGTTACCAAGGTGATACCCCAGCTTTTCTCTAGGTTTTTGTACAAGGGCTAGACAGAACATTTTGACTCTTGGGGTAAATTTAGCTTTTTACATAAGCAGACAGATAAATATACTGTATATATATTAACAAAGTTACCAATAAATGCATGTGCGGTAAACTCCATTTCTGAAATTCTCAAGATTCTTTATTTGTCAAATGCATAGTTATACAGGACAACATGCAGTGAAATGCATCCTGATCCGCTTATCAAGAACTGTGCGAAGTTAGAAGAATATCAGTTAGATTAACAAAAAGTTATAGATTGAAAGATAACAGTATAGTAGAACATAATAAATAATTCTACTTTACTCACATAACTTTACTTAAGTGTTAAGGTGCAATAGTGTAGTAATTATTGTGCAAAACCAAAGTTAAGACTGGTGCATAGTTAAATGAGGCAGTTTGTTTGTTTGCGCTACTGTGATCTTTACTTTCTTTTTTTATATTTTCTAATTTTCCTACTTTCATATCCTTTAACTTTCTCTACATGTGTATAGCGCCAAGGTTTTTTTTTTTTTTTTGGTTTTTTTTTTTTGAGCCTTTCTAATTTCCCTGGTTTCATAGTCTCTAACCTGCTCTGCATGTGTTTAGCGTCAACATTTGTAAACGTGTTTATGAAGTTCCACTTTGTCTTTTAATTCTGAGCCGGATTGGACGTGCTTTTTTTTCCCCAATTCCACTTGTTCTGGGCTGATAATTGCTTTCCTTATTTTCTGAATTTGCACCTCGATTATTCTTTTTTGTTCTTTTTTCTGTCCAACGCTTTTGAGTCTCTTTTCTCCGCGCTGCTTTCTTCTACGCTTAGATGTCGACATTTAATTTATAACGTACTGTCCTTATACGCTTTATATGCGCTGAGAGCCCTGGATCTGTGTGTGCTCAAATCCTTCACAAGACTGAATGTTTTGCTGCCTATTGTCCTATTTGATAGATTGTAAGTAGGGCGTGTCTTTGGTCTTGCGGGTCTTTAAAATTTCTTCAGAGAAGGTCACGTATCGTAGACTTGCTTTTTGCTTTCCAGGACAGGATTTCTTTATATAATAGATAGATAATAATTCATTACATTTATATAGCGCTTTTCTCAGTACTCAAAGCGATATCCATACAGGCAATATGCATCATAACAAAATTAGACAGGTGCATCAATTTGGGCACCCCAACAAAGATATTACATCAATACTTAGTTGAGCCTACTTCTGCAAATATAACAGCCTCTAAACGCCTCCTATAGCCTTTGATGAGTGTCTGGATTCTGGATGGAGGTATTTTTGACCATTCTTCCATACAAAATCTCTCCAGTTCAGTTAAATTTGATGGCTGCCGAACATGGACAGCCTGCTTCAAATCATCCCATAGATTTTCGATGATATTCAAGTCAGGGGACTGTGACGGCCATTCCAGAACATTGTACTTCTCCATCTGCATGAATGCATTTGTAGATTTCGAACTGTGTTTTGGGTCATTGTCTTGTTGGAATAGCCAACCCCTGCGTAACTTCCACTTTGTGACTGATGCTTGAATATTATCCTGAAGAATTTGTTGATATTGGATTGAATTCATCCGACTCTCGACTTTAACAAGGGCCCTAGTCCCTGAACTAGCCACACAGCATGATGGAAACTCCACCAAATTTGACAGTAGGTAGCAGGTGTTTTTCTTGGAATGCGGTGTTCTTCTTCCACAATGCAAAGCGCTTTTTGTTATGACCAAATAACTCAATTTTTGTCTCATCAGTCCAAAGCACTTTGTTCCAAAATGACTCCAAAATGAATCTGGCTTGTCTAAATGAGCATTTGCATACAACAAGCAAGTCTGTTTGTAGCGTCACCCTGTCATACAGATGTTCTTTGTGCAAATTGTGCTGAATTGTAGAACAATGTACAGATACACCATCTGCAGCAAGATGTTCTTGCAGGTCTGTGGAGGTGATCTGTGGGTTGTCTGTAACAATTCTCACAATCCTGCCAATATGCCGCTCCTGTATTTTTCTTAGCCTGCCAGACCTGGGTTTAACAGCAACTGTGCCTGTGGCCTTCCATTTCCTGATGACATTCCTTACAGTTGAAACGGACAGTTTAAACCTCTGAGATAGCTTTTTGTAGCCTTCCCCAAAACCAGGAGACTGAACAATCTTTGTTTTCAGATCTTTGGAGAGTTGCTTTGAGGATCACATGCTGCCACTCTTCAGAGGAGAGTCAAAGGGAAGCACAACTTGCAATTGACCACCTTAAATACCTTTTCTCATGATTGGACACATCTGTCTATGAAGTTCAAGGCTTAACGAGCTAATCCAACCAATTTGGTGTGGCAGGAAATCAGCATTGAGCAGTTATAGTACATGCATTCAAATCAGCAAAATTTCAAGGGGACCCAAATTTTTTGCACAGCCAGTTTTTCACATTTGATTTAATTTCATACAACTAAATACTGCTTCACTAAAAATCTTTGTTCGGAAAACACCCCAGTACTCAGATGTTCCCAGGAAATGAAAGACATACCACTGTTATCTTTTTTGTTGAAAGTAGAGTAAATTATTATGCAGGCTGAGAGGGGTTCCCAAATTTTTTCATATGACTATGTATATATCTGATCTCCAAATGCATAGTATAATACAAAAGACAACCTGAGTAGATCTGACACAAAGTTTTAATTGATCATTTGAAAAGGAAACTGCACCCTAAATTTAATACTTGGTTGTGCCACCAGCCATATTTCGACTCTGAAATGCCCCTTTAAAGGTCCTGTCACAATGGTGTATAAATCTGAACTTTGACTACACATCTCCAAAACCTTAATTTAGTTTTTTTTTTTTTTTTTTTATTTCTTTTCAGCCACTCAGACGTAGACTTGCTCTTGTGCTTTGGATCATTGTCCTGCTGCATAACCCAGTTGTTCCTGAGCTTCATATCATGGACTGATGATGGATATTCTTATTCAGTTCTTATTTCTCTCTGCCAGTATAAATGTTTAGTGTAAGATTTTGTAAAGCTGAGAGAAAGGAATTTTTGGGCTGCAGCGCAAAGGTGTTATAATTTCTTAAAGGATAGTATGAAAAGTCACTAATGGGGCCACTTATATATAAATACAATAAAACTGAAGACAATAGATTACAGGATAAATCTTATTTTACCATCCAACACATTGTGCTGAAAGTCTAATGTTGCCTCATCCTTTTGAGATTTTCTGGTGTCCTTAGAGGGCTAATGAGCATGTTTAACTTAATGGAAAACCTTGTTTGCACCTCAGATTCGGATTCAATGTACGCCATAATGACATACACACAAAGAACCACCAACCAGTTATTAATGGCCAATAACACTGCATTTAGATAAACACCACCATAAACACTATATGTAGTATATACCACCACCTATTTCACTCACTCTTCACAACATGAAAATCACCACACTCTTGTCCCGCACCATTACTTTCACTTTGATACTTCAAGCTAGCACTGCAGTTTGTTCAACTTAGAAGCTTGTTTGTAACTGTCAACTGTCCCCCCCCTTTCTTGTACATGCCTTTGCTGTCTGTCTTCTCAGACTGACTGTATAAATAGTTTTCAGATGATAGGTGGGGAATACTTATTATATTGTAGTGCCACAAAAACAGTTGTTTGTGATGCATCAACAGTGTTGTTTCACATTGTAGAACAGACTGGAATTATCCTTTTTGACCTGCATGGAACACAGGTCCTTTCATTAAAAAGCCAGGGCCAGACACTGCTGCCAACAAAATGTCTAAATTTCCAGTTAGTGCCACATGTCAGAATGCAGACTCTGCCCCTTATCTGATAGGATGATCAATACCAGACCGAGTGACTGTGTGGAGACATCTGTTGGAAGCACCAACTGGACACCCAAGTTCAAACAAAGGACCATAAATCAAGTTATATGCTTTTTTCTGTAGGAGAGAAAAGGTTCAAATAAGCATTCATAATTTTATATTGTGTGTGGTTTATTATTTTCGACTCTCTCTCTATATAAAGTGTATACACCAATCCTCAAGAACATTAAAACCAGCTGCCTAATATTATGTAGGCCCCTTCGTGCTGCCAAATAAGCTCTGACATGTCAAGGCATGGACTCCACAAGACCTCTGAAGGTGTCCTGTGGTGTCTGGCACCAAGACATTAGCAGCAGATCCTTTAAGACCTGCGAATTGTGAAGTGGGGCCTCCACGGATTGGACTTGTTTTTCCAGCACATTCCACAGAAGCTTCATTGGATTGAGATCTGGGGAATTTGGAAGCCATGTCAATAGAACTACAACTAATAATTATTTTGATGATCGATTAATCTGGCTATTATTTTCTCGATTAATCGATTAGTTGAATTGCAAAAAAAAATTATTTGCAATTAAACACAAAATTCATGAATAGGAACTTTTCACCAAATAAACAGATTTGTATAAAGTTTTCATAAATGTAGTTATTAAATGAACTACTTGTATGTATTTAAAACAAAATATAGGGTTTTATATAATATTTATAATACATTGAAAATAAAGAACAATAAATATAAATAAAACACTTAGTACCACCTCAGTCTCAGGTTGTGCAATGAACACACACACATTTTCCTAAAAAATAATAGTTTTCAATAAACTAACTAAACTTGCAATTTGGCTTATGAACTCACACACATGCACTATAAACTATATATTCAGAATCACACTAAACACACTCTTCAAAATTAAACACAATTTAAATTACATTTTTTCTTCAGTTTCTATGAAAAAGAGTTTTCTAGCAAACTATCATGTAAATATCTGACCTCCACAATATTCCACTACTGAACAATTTGTTGCACCATCATGACTTAATTTTTTTTTTTTTTTTTTTTAAACTTTGCAGTAATGTTTGAAATTAGTTGTCATTTGTTGGGGAAATGTCCAAAATATTTTTCTTTTGCAGCAAAGCAAGAAAATCAGTTTTTTCTTTGTTATGTAATATGCCAAGTTTATTTTAGCTGAAAGATCATATCATTTTACATCATTATTCATCTTTTTTTTGTGCCTTGAAGCATTTTACCACCGCAGATTCTTTGGCACATCTGCTTGCAGCAAACACACTGTCGCAGCATGCTGCATGTCGTTTGCTCTTAAGATTTTCAAGTTTTAAAACTGTGATCCTGACACAAAATCTGTTTTACTAGCTACAGTAGGCTTGGTGCAGCAAAACTTGCACATTATTACGTCTTCCTCCAGATTGTATAAAAGCCATTTAAAGTCTGATAGCCAACTAGAACTGTCACTTTTTCACCCTGCTCCTGCCTTTTCACTTGAAATGAGCGATATGCCTTTCAGTTGCGTTTGATGTTCTGTGAGATTTACTCTGCTCTCTTGCAGAGTTTTTGATTTCCTTTGCAAGTGAGACTGTGAAAAAAAGTTTTCTTCTCAAACAGGGATGTATGTTTCTTCACAACCGTTTCTGTAAGCTCACACATGCTAACGTTACATGTGAAAGCAAATGTGTAATGCAGTACAATAATTTGACAGGGTGACCTAAATAAATATGGCAACTGAAAATTTGAATGTTTGCTACCTATGGCTAATGACACATATTTTAGTCGCTTATCATAAAACTTTATCGGATATTCTACTGCTTTATTCTCATTGCAGGGGGCTAGACTAGAACTCAAATTATTCTTCACTTCAAACTGAAAGTCATGTCATTAGTCAAGTCATGTTTAGTCTAGCAAACACTGTGTTATGTATCTGTATCACATAATGCTGAATTAACATTTAGCTTACGGGGATGACGGCAAGTCTTCCTCCGCCACAGAACCTGTAACTGTATGTGTCCTGCTCAAATGTTTGTGCATCTCTGTTGTGCTCTCGTGTCTTTTCTGTCACTTGCTTACTGTTGTGAGGCAATTACGTGGCACAACGTACCTCAGCCTAACGACGTAATTAACTAATCACTGAAAGTGATTACCAACATTTTTAATAAATCGATTATCATCAATAATGTGGATTAGTCATTGCAACTCTACATGTCAACACTTTGAACTGTTTGTCATGTTCCTCAAATTATTCCTAAACAATTTCTGCAGTGAGCAAGGTGCTCTATCCTGCTGAAACAGGCCACTGAAATCAGGGAATTCTGTTTTCATGAAGGGGTTTACATGGTCTGTGACAATCTTTAGATAGGTGGTATGTGTCAAAGTAATATCCCCATGAATGCCATGACCCAAGGTTTCCCAGCAGAACATTGCCTACAACATCACACTGCCTCCGCCAGCCTGCCTTCTCTTCCCCAGGTAAACAACACGTATTCACCCAGCCATCTACAGGATCTTAAAGACCACCATCTTTCATTGCTCTGTTGTCCAGTTCTGACACTTACATGCCCATCGTAGGTGCTTTTGGTGTTGGACAAGAGTCGGAATGAGCACTGTGACCAGTCTGTACCTACACAGCAAGCTGCAATGCACTGTGTGTTCTGATACCTCTCTCACGGACAGCATTAAGTTTTCAGCAATTTGTGCTACAGTGGTTCTTCCTTGGGATCAGACAGGCTTGCTCCCCATGCCTATCAATGAGCCTTCGACACCTACGATCCTGTCACTGGTTCACCAGTTGTCCTTCCTTGGACCACTTTCCGTATGTAGTAGCCACTGCATACAGGGACCCCACAAGACTCACCATTTTGGAGATCCTCTAACCCAGTCATTTGGCCATTACAATTTGGCTAGTCAAAATCAGCAAGATCCTTACGCTTGCCAATTTTTCCTATTTCTAACACATCACCTACAAGAATGGACTGTTCACTTGCTGCCTGACATACAGTGGGTACGGAAAGTATTCAGACCCCCTTCAATTTTTCACTCTTTGTTATATTGCAGCCATTTGCTAAAATCATTTAAATTAATTTTTTTCCTCATTAATGTACACACAGCACCCCATATTGACAGACAAAAAAAAGAATTTTTGAAATTGTTGCAGATTTATTAAAAAAGAAAAACTGAAATGTCACATGGTCCTAAGTATTCAGACCCTTTGCTCAGTATTTAGTAGAAGCACCCTTTTGAGCTAATACAGCCATGAGTCTTCTTGGGAAAGATGCAACAAGTTTTTCACACCTGGATTTGGGGATCCTCTGCCATTCCTCCTTGCAGATCCTCTCCAGTTCTGTCAGGTTGGATGGTAAACGTTGGTGGACAGCCATTTTTAGGTCTCTCCAGAGATGCTCAGTTGGGTTTAAGTCAGGGCTCTGGCTGGGCCATTCAAGAACAGTCACAGAGTTGTTGTGAAGCCACTCCTTCGTTATTTTAGCTGTGTGCTTAGGGTCATTGTCTTGTTGGAAGGTAAACCTTCGGCCCAGTCTGAGGTCCTTAGCACTCTGGAGAAGGTTTTTGTCCAGGATATCCCTGTACTTGGCCACATTCATCTTTCCCTCGATTGCAACCAGTCGTCCTGTCCCTGCAGCTGAAAAACACCCCCACAGCATGATGCTGCCACCGCCATGCTTCACTGTGGGGACTGTATTGGACAAGTGATGAGTAGTGCCTGGTTGTCTCCACACATACCGCTTAGAATTAAGGCCAAAAAGTTCTATCTTGGTCTCATCAGACCAGAGAATCTTATTTCTCACCATCTCAGAGTCCTTCAGGTGTCTTTTAGCAAACTCCATGCGGGCTGTCATGTGTCTTGCACTGAGGACAGGCTTCCGACAGGCCACTCTGCCATAAGCCCTGACTGGTGGAGGGCTGCAGTGATGGTTGACTTTCTACAACTTTCTCCCATCTCCTGACTGCATCTCTGGAGCTCAGCCAAAGTGATCTTTGGGTTCTTCTTTACCTCTCTCACCCTGGCTCTTCTCCCCCGGTAGCTCAGCTTGGCCGGACGGCCAGCTCTAGGAAGGGTTCTGGTCGTCCCAAACGTCTTCCATTTAAGGATTATGGAGGACACTGTGCTCTTGGGAACCTTAAGTGCAGCAGCAATTTCTTTGTAACCTTGGCCAGATCTGTGCCTTGCCACAATTCTGTCTCTGAGCTCTTCAGGCAGTTCCTTTGACCTCATGATTCTCATTTGCTCTGACATGCATTGTGAGCTGTAAGGTCTTATATAGACAGGTGTGTGGCTTTCCTAATCAAGTCCAATCAGTATAATCAAACACAGCTGGACTCAAATGAAGGTGATCTCAAGGATGATCAGAAGAAATGGAAAGCACCGGAGTTAAATATATGAGTGTCACAGCAAAGGGTCTTAATACTTAGGACCATGTGATATTTCAGTTTTTATTTTTTAATAAATCTGCAACAATTTCAAAAATTCTTTTTTTTTGTCTGTCAATATGGGGTGCTGTGTGTACATTAATGAGGAAAAAAATTAAATGATTTTAGCAAATGGCTGCAATATAACAAAGAGTGAAAAATTGAAGGGGGTCTGAATACTTTCCGTACCCACTGTATACCCTATCTCTTGACAGGTGCCATTGTAACATGAAATTCAATGTAATTTACTGACCCTGTTGGCAGTTGTAATGTTGTGGCAATATATACAGTACGAGGGGTGTTCAATTATAAACAGGAATTTTCATGCTCTGTTCTTATGAATAGTGCAAGGTAGACCTGACTCATTGGACAAATACAGACATATATGAACTTGTCATTTGTAGTGCTAGCTGCTCTTTCCCCCCTTCCTGTCAGTTGTAATCAACATATCGGAGCAGGAGGTACACAGTAGAGTTGTGCAGCACATTATTATTCAATTTTTGATAAATGAAGGAGTCATTCCATCTCAGATTTATTTGAGACTTAAAAAACAGTTTGGGTATGAGTGTCTCTGTCTCTCTCTGAGAGGGACTATCATCTCTTCGGTCCACTTAAGGAATGTTTAGGAAGGAAGAAATTCAAGCCGAATGAGGAGGTTATTAACACTGTGCAAGAATGGGTCAACATGCAGTCAAAAGACTTCTACTCTTCGGGATTAAGAAGCTTCCTGAGCACTGGAACAAGTGTATTGCAGTGGCAGGAGACTACACAGAAAAAAATTGTGTAAGTCGTTTCATTGTATTTGTAAGAGCCAATTTTAGAAACTTAAAGTTTTGAGTTAAACTCATATTAATGTTTGCTTTATTTGAATAGAATATAATTTCTTCTATAGTCATAGACAATGGTAAAGTCTTTTTCCCCCTATAAGTTAGTAAGAGATAGAATCTTCTTGCTATAATTGAGAAACGGTGTGATATTAGGTTTAGTTGTGTTTAGAGCAGGTCCCAGTAAACAGGGACTTGAAAGACCCATTTTTAAGTTAGAAATGGGATAAGCATACAGTTTTCTGACCGTTTCGAAATGGTTCAGAATTTATAAGTGATTAGTAACAACTAAAGATATAACAAATTAACCTTAGAACTAAATTTTTCTTATTATATTTTTTCTTTTTTTTGCTATTTTAAATTTTCCCTTTTTCTTGTGTGAACTGTTTTACTTTAAACTTAACTAAACTTTTAAAAACGAAGATATTTGTCTGTGGAATAATTTCTGCGTGTCAGGCTTTTGTTGAATCCCATTTTTTGAATTAGAGCTGCTGAACTTTGGAAACTTTGGGGAAACACAGCTACATTATCCAATAAATAAAGCATAGCTCATAAATTCCTGTTTATATTTGAACAAACCCCTCATATTATAAATTACATATTACTACTTGCTTCTTAAATAAAGGTGACTACTAAATAAATAATAACAGAATAGACTATTGGTTCATTAAAAGGAAGATGGCAGTGTTTGGACTTGTTAGGCAGCACAATGTTGTTGTACAGTCCCAGAAAGGCTAGCCACAGTTTGATGGCTCTGTGAAGTCTTTCACAACATACAGTAGCACAGAAACACAAATGGCCTCAGGACAATTCAAAGATGTTCGGATGTTGTACCTAAAATGTAAAGAAAACTTGTATGTAGCGCAACATTAACATTTACTTGGCAAAATGATTTTATTTATTTACAAATTCAGTAAGAATGTTCTAAATACCTTGCAGTTCTGCACATGCAGCCTGTGCCAATTCACACTGTGTACTGGCATGGTTTCTGACAGGTAGTGATGGGAAGTAGGTAAAATCACGTGCATGTGTTAATAGTTAAGTTGATTAAAGATTTATAAAGTAACTTGGGCATGTCATATGGTGTACATACTGTTTTATAAATGTTTTATGGTTCCATGTCATTTTTTTGCCTTTCAGGCACAAGTAAAATATTAGTATGTAATCTAAGCAAGGTTTTATAAGTGAGACCCCAGGACTTCATGTCCACTGAAGTAAGAATTATGTTATGTCAGAGGTTGTTTTTAACTTTATTTTTAATTGTCTTTGTTTTATTTTTAGTATGTTACATTAACTCATTTTACAGTACTAATAATACCTTGTATGGATTAAATTAGGGGTTTTATGCCCAGTCTAATATGCACCCCATTCAGATTTGGATTCTGATGCTTGTGTATCAAAATTTGCTTGAGAAAGTTGATAGTTCTTGCTTAGGAAAAGGTTGTATTTTTTTCATGCACACTCAGCATTAGTAAGTTGTTCACGGGTTGTGAATGAATGTCACAGATTTCATGTGCTATATTGGAATTCAAATTAATGTAGCAGTTGCAGCCAAGTAATTAGAAAAGAGTATCACTTGGGGTAGTGATGCATCACTTTTTTAATCTAATTGAGACACCTATGTTTATACTGGGACTAGCTATAGTGTGAAATACATTAGATATTTATTACAGATTTCTGTAATGAAGACTGCCTACCGCTTGCAGTCTGAGAACCTCTATAATCTGTCACAGCCATGCTCCCAAAGTCCCTGTGTCTGAAATTGCAAATTTTCAGCCTATGTGCAAGAGCTGTATTTTTAGCCTTTAGATTTGGAGATTGCAATTCAGTGCTTTATTGTTTCATATTTAGAAGATTGTGTGATATTAGATGGTCAAACCATTAGCAAGGACTCCTCAGTTTTAACATTGATGTTTTTGTTGAAAGCATTAGTAAACTGTGCACAAAAGAAAGAGAAAAAATAGAAATACCTGTAGTAACCGCATGCAATATGTATGTTAAATACAGGAGTGTTAAGCAGAGGAGCTGATGAACATGACTGAAAAAACATATTAAGCAGAAATTAATGGAATAACTCTGCTTTCAGTGCTTTATTGATAAAATACAAGTCATTTAACTCTCCTATACAGATTAGAATATGGCAAAAACTGTAGCTTCTCTAACCTACAGAATCAGTATGCTTTATTTTATTTAAGAGGTCACCTCTTTCACTTTCAGAAGGTGACAACCTGTAAGTTCAGTTTCATTTCAGATCTATTCTGTTTGTATTCAAAAATGTGATTTTAAGACAGATTTTCATGGTCTCACTCTCTTTATCCTCTAATGTTTTTATGCCACTGTGTGTTTTGAGCTACACTATATGAAATTATTGGACAGAGATCAATTCAATGCAACAGTCTGCAGAAATTGTTCTCCGTTTTAATTACATTGGCTAATTCTTTTTAGAGTACATGGGTGACACATGGTGAAATGAAACCTACATAAGACAACAAATTTAGACATGGAGATGTTTAAACTACATACAAAATTTTTTTGGGCAACAAACTGAAACCAGGTCTTAATTGTTTTTTTTTTTGATGCAAAATTTATATAATGAATGCATTGGGTCATACATTTCTGTGTGAACACTTAAAACATGTGCTGTATATGGAAGAGTATTTAATGAGGTTTTAAAAGCAGCACTTTTTTTCTGTCATGCAGTGGTATGTCTGCATTTAAGAGTCATTAGGGCACACGCCCACCTTACTGTATATTTTTCAAAATGATTAATAAGCCTCCCTCAGTAATTTTACTTAGCATTAAAATGTTTACAATAAATCGCTATCTTTATTTCTTAGAAAATTCTTCAAGTTTTCTATCATACACTAAATTGTCAAAGGAAATAACTGCTTTGTGTAACATATGAAATGTCTTTGTGCCAAGTACTGCAAGCTTGTTTCTAGGGGCTTTTGGCCCTTGTCTGTGTCCTGCTTAGTGATGGGGCTTGAAGGCTACAGCCACTTTTTCTTGGGATTAAAATAAGGACTCTCTTTTTATTTATTTATTTGTTTTATTTTTCTTTTTTTAATCACATATTAGTCCATCAAGCTTTTCCCATTCATTGCTATGACAAACCGGCAAAGAATTGTGATTTGCTTACTTAAAGGTAGCCACAGTATATGTGTTTGTGTATTTTATATATGCCCCTCCTTCACTGAACTGACTGATGAATGTTAAAGCTATGTACACTTTATTGACCTAATAACTGCAAGTGCCACAAATGTACTGTAGACAATGGACCAAACCTTAACCACCTACACAGGAAGCTTATTGTCATTTTGTTGAAGGAATCCGGTACTAAGTTAGTAAATTAGTATCTCTCTGTCTTTCACATTAATAAACATAGATTCTTTACAAATACATGTTTATTTTTTTATAACAGCTTTATAAAGACTTATCCATTTATGACTGTCACAAATGCTTAATATCAATATTAGTGTAACCTGCTGTATTCTTTAACAACAACACTTACTTGTATGAAACATTTTCATACATGAAAGTGGCCTAAAATGCTTTACAATAATAATTGTTAACCAGAGTTACAAAAGAAATTAGAAACTAAAGAACAGTTATTCATGACTTTTAGTACTAGGGTGTTAACTTCTCACTACATTCATGATTTTTATAAAGGCATTTAGAGAGGTATTTAACAATATTGTCCTTAACTATACAAACTAATAAAGTATTTGATACTACAGCACATATGCCACAAAGACTTCATTTCTGCTTTGTAATGTGTTAATGTAATGTAGGTTATACCTTTTTCTTTTTTAAATCAATGACAATTTTTGAAAGAAGTCATGGCACACATCAGTTTTACTATTTCCAAACATTTTAGGCTTACAAGTGTTTCCTCTGTTTAATACCCATTGGGCCACAAACGGTAGTGGTCCATTAGGTTCCTTTGCGTGTGCTATGCACTGTATCTGAAACGCTATAGATATTTTCAAAGAGCTATTAAGATTTAAAACCAATTTACTGTGGATTAAATAAAGTTATGGTCTTGACATGTGGCCAATTATTTATGAAGTAATCTCTGCTAACTAAACATATAATGAAGGAATTCTCATATTGGTAAAATTAATTAGAAGCAGCAAACCCCACTGCCTGCCCTACAACTTATTTCTCAGGAAAGGAGTGATATTTGAACTTGGGTGCATGATCAGTACAAAAAACAATTACTACAGAACACAAGGAGAATTGCACATTTCAATTAAAACTAATCCTTTCAAGGTTTTCTTTACAGTGTACAATTAATCAGATATCTATTTATCACTTTTCTGCTTATTTACTGGAGGAAACTTACTTAATCCAACCTTAATCCAGGCACCAAGTTATAAAAGACAAACACAATACCTGAGATTTGCTTTATGTTAGTCATCAAAAAACAAACACACTCAGTAAAATTAAACTTGGGGCAATGAAAGGACATCATATGCTAATTTTTATTATTATGAAAGATAAAGACTTGAAAACCTGTTTCAAATGGGATAATGCTAAACTAGGTCATTATCTTAATTCACAATGATTAACAAAATACTACATCTGAAATTTGAAAAATCTATTGCAGTACGATACCTATTGATTCAGGGTGAATGGCATACTCAGAGTTCTGATCTAATAAGCAAGTCTATTTGAAAGCTACACTTATTTTATGGAGAATCACACCAGTACAGCAATGGCTTTAACTATAAACTACTGTATACGTTACTTACTCACATTCTTATTGACTTTGTATGTCAAATATTTAACACTAATTAACCTGTAAAGTTTCAGCTACTTTAAATATGTGTCTTTTGTTTAGGAATTATATTTTAGAATTGTAAGAAAAATTGTGCCATTCTTAAGAAGTAATTATTCAGTGCTCCAGACAAACACTGCAAATATATTCAGAACACATTGCCAAATTAGGAAAAAGAACATATGTTTGTATTAATGAAACAGCAAAGTATTTTTGCCAGCTAAAAATTTGCTGAGAATGAAATGAAAGGAGAAATCACATACAGTCAGCCAAGCAGGGTCCTACAGTTGAGGCATTATTTAGAAGATATATTTTAATACCTTAAAATTAAATTGTGAAAGATTGACATTATATTAAGTACATTCTTTTCTGTACTGTACCGCTGTTCTGCCACCTAAAACAAGGAGCAGATTTTCAAGCCACCTAATTCCTCATTTATATAGTTTCCCACAACCTCCCACCAATGTATGACAACTAAGTTCAAGAGACACAGCTATGGTCAATATACAAGGCTACTGCATTATTTTGGTACCCCTGCATTTTAGACAAACCATGTGTAATATCTTCAGAAATAACTGGAAATGTGACAAACTTTGATCATCAGGATATTTAAATCAGATGTCCAGAATTATACATCGAAAAGATATATGCTAAACTTGCACATAAATCTTTTCATCACGTTCAGATGAAAATAAAAATGAAACCTGGATAGCATTAATCACACCCTTCCCTAATATACTTGTCTGTACAAACTCTGGAAAAGACAGCCTTCAAATGTTTCCGGTAGTCATCAATAAGCTTCTCACACCATTCTGCTGGTTGTTCCTCCCATCGTTCAGTTATAATTTGTTATAGCTCTTGAATAGCTTAAGTATTCAACTGCTTGCCAGTTCAAAATAATACATTGGTTTCCTTTTTTCACTCTTTTTTACATTCAAATGAGTTTTGGGTCATTTTCCTATTGAAGGACCCACGGTCTTTGACCCATACCTAGTTTTCTGACACTGGGTTGAGCATATTCTAGTCTAAAATGCCCTGGGAAATGCTTGGATTTCATAATTATTTTAGTTTGCTCAAGACCTCCAGAACCAGAGGCAGCAAAGCAGCCCCATAACAATATAAAACCTCAACCATACTTAACTGTAGGTGCAGTGTATTTTTCTTTAATAAACTAAACATTTTGAAATCTACAAACAAACTGCTGGCCAGAACTGCCTAAGAGCCCTATTTTGGTCTCATCACTCCACAGAAGAAGTTTGGTTTCTCTATGCAGTTCGTTCATAGATCAGTCATGATGTTTAATTTTTGTCAATCAACAGTGGGGTTGTTTTAGCCTTGGACAAAAATGACTTCTTTGGTTTAGTGTGTCGCATATATTATAAGTTCAAATCATCACTCCAGCTTAGTCAATGCCAGCTTTAAGTTCTTTAGAATGTTTAATGCAGTGTTTTTTCAGGGATTTGCACAAACTTTTAAAAGACTTCTTTGAGACAGATTTTGACAGATATGAATTTGCCAAAAGGAGGCTGAAAGTATGCAGAGAGGGAATTATACAAGCAGAAACTTGACAACTCTTAATTCTTCAACTTTCTTATAAAGTTTACACATTTAAAATACAGAGACAACTGCACACCTACATGTAGGCATTCAGAAGTTGACCATCCGGAGGAAAAATTTAAGAAACTAGCAATGTCATGTCCATATTTACATACGGAGTGTTTACTAGGTGAAACTAACTTTCAACACTACAGACAATAACCATCTTCAAAACATACATAGGTAATAAACAAATCTTCTAATAACCATACATGTCTTCATAACTTCAGTAAATTTAATTATTCATTAAACTACAAACATCTGGATCTAGATTTCAAAATAAATACTGGAATTGTAATGATTACAAACAACTATAGATAATAATGATCTTAACTGTGTACCAATTATGGAAGAACATTTCTGACAAAATAAAACAAACAAATATGCAAATTTATAAAAGTCCTGTGAAATGTGAGGACAATAAAAAAAAAAAAGTATGAATTGTCAGCGTAAATAAATAAAAATGTGACAGAATAGGTTTTGATGCTTATTTAATTTTTCCATAATATTTGCCCAAAGGGAAAATGAAATACAGTTTGAATTTAGAACTGTCACTTTCATTTGTCAAAGCTGAGTGGTCGGGCTCTAGTGAGTGCGGTTTTTTGATTGGTAAATTGTTGCTACACTGGTTTTAAACTTTTGGACACCAAATCTAAAACATCTTGCACCAGCATTTCTGTATTTCTGTGATGCGCATGTAGGGTACATGGGATTTGTTATTTGCTTTTTTTACTACGAAAAAATTTGGAAAATTACAAAAAAAGGCAAAAATTGTGTTCTATAAATTTTACAAGTTTACTAATAATACCAGAAATCCTCCTCAATAATTAAAAAAGAAATAGTCTAATTACAGACCCCATGGCAATTTCAACGGGTGACCTCACCACAAGTCGAGGAATGTAATTTTATCCGTAGCGTTTCCTGCAGATTACCCAGCTTGAATCCAATTTTTTTTTTTACCTCTTTATACCTTTACAGCTTCTAGTTTCAGACTTAATCTCTGGTATGGAACTGCATCAGAGACTTTATAACAGTCTAAGTGTGTCATATGTTTTGCTTGTGACTACTATTGCTGCAGATGCCTGTTTAAAAAGTCTAACAGATTTGCAATCCAGTGTTGGTTCTTATTTAGTTTATCACTATCAAACAGTGCTCTTCAAATTTATTTTTATTATAGTTTATATAATTTTGCATTGTAATGAAGTTAGGTTTTGTGATTTATAATTACTAGATCATTTTGTCTCCAGTTTCATGAACTAGATTGACCTTGGCAACTATCCAATCATCAGGTAGTTCTATCTAGAGTGACTTTTAGATATATTACTTGACTAAGGTTTATAAATGGAAATTTTTCATTATCTTCTTTACAACTGGTAAAATCCTGTCGGATCTGGGAGTATAAATCTTCGATGCTTCAAGGACCTGAAGTACATTTGACTTTTCTGTTTCAGAATCATTGAAGTCAGAGCTTATTTTAAATTTTGCCTAAGGTATTCTATTTAGTTCTTCTTTTGCAAATACAATATAATAAAATAAAACATTTAAAAAAAAAAAAAAATTTACTTAATAAGTTTATTTTTTCCTTCTCATTTTCAATGCCTTCTCCTTATGCACTTCTAAGGCTTCTTTAATTTTTTTTTCATTTAGTACTGGAAAAATTACTAACTTTTTGTTTTAGCTCCAATAGCAACTCTGTTTTCAGTTTCTGCGCTCGCCTTTGATTTTTTTTGTTGTTTTTTAAATCACTTATCGTTGTGTCTGGTACTCTTCTGAATTTTTAAAATATTTTTCCCCTGTAAAGTGATCTTTACAGTTATTCATATTTAATTATTTGCCTTTTTTATCCTTTTCATCTGTTTGCTCATTCCATTTGTTTTTTATTTTATAGTAGCTGAAGAATTTTTTTAAGTCGGCCTTCCACTAAGTCTTTGCTTTGTTAAGCATTTCTATGTTTTCAAAGACAATTTCAAATCTAACCACGTTGTGAGGACTGTCACATGGTCAATAACTTCAGTTTTCATTATTCTGTCTTTCTCAGGTTCAATGTTCACTTTGTCTCTTGAAATTATAGTAGAATGAAATGGTGTCACGTGGCTCAATTATGTGCAAGAATAGCCAACAAAAATTGAATAATAATGAGAATGGGCAAGAATCAAGAACATATTTACATACAGTATAAACACCCTACACAACAGTGTTGCATATTACACCAGCACTATACCAAACAAAAACATGGTATGGTATGGTACTGGCATTTCCAGATTTTCAGTACCAGAAGTAAACATTAGTTCTCCCCCACTTTTCCCAAACCACTGATCCTCGATATGCATGATAGACTATACAGGGAGTTTTTCCACACTTTCACCAGCCCACCACTCCTGAATGCATGGTAGACAATACAGGGAAAATCTTCAATGACAATACAGGGAAAATCTTCAATGCAGTGAAGTATTCATTTTTTTGTTTTGGTACCAGTGGTCCAAAAGCTGATATCAATACTGAAGTTTAAATTTTAGTAATGATCCAACACTACTACACAACATAATCCACCAAATAAAGCTTCTGGGACGAAAATTTTATGAAATTTTAGAGTTGCACACCAAACACTCTAGTACCTCTTGCCAGAACGTAAAAGTGCAAAAAGTCAATTTTGTGTGAGGTCACTAATAATGTTGGTTGTCCTGTTTATGCAACATTTTCTGAAGAGTTCCTCAAAGTGGGGGGAAAGAGATGTTCTAATGATTTTCTCAGCTGTTCTCACCAAACTCTTCATAATATCTGGTCTGAGGCATTACAGTCCTCATATTAGGCAGAGATGCAGGTGGTCAATACACTCTCTATGCTGCCTATGTAAAAGCTGTTGAGGGTGAGAGTTGTCTCCCCTCATGTGCCACAGGAAGTACAATTATCTGTCCACTCTTCACTACGGTAAAGGTGTGTTAGATCCACAAGAATTTATTTGTTACCTCCACTCACATAAACTTTGTGCTCATAACTGACTCACAGCAGAGATGTTATTTGAGAGGGTAAGGTGGCTTGCATGGTTCTTCCCGAAGGTCAATAATGATTTCTTTATTTTATTGACATTCAGGGTCAGGTTACTGTTCTTAAACCAGTCTACTAGTTGTTTAACCTCCACTGTATAAGCCCTATGAGGCCCTCTCATTGCTGTGTTGTCAGCAAACGTAATGATGTGGCTCATGTGGATACTATTCTTAGACTTCAATTTCGCTTTCAATACAATAATCCCTTAGCACCTGACAAGACAGGTATTCTAACATTAGTATCCACACGCCATGTGTTTTTACCATTTAGATCTGGCAAGCTTAGGTGAAATGCAGTGGCTATGGAGTCGTCGCTGGAGTGGTGATGACAGTGGGCAAACTGGAAGGGATCCAGTATGGGGGAAGAGTCTGAATGTTATGTGGGCCCTGACCAGTCTCTCAAAGCATTTCCTCATGATGAGAGTGAGAGCTATGGAGCAATAGCTCATTGAGGCACGCAATAGTTTACTTCTTTGGTACTGGCACTATAGAAATCATTTTGAAACATGACAGAACAGCAGCCAGGTATAGAGACGTTAAAAATGCTGGTGACTATATGGGCAGAATGCCAGACATGACACCTTTAACTTTTTTTAATTCATTTGTGTATCTTCACATTCTGTACACATCCTTTATAGTGGAAAACTGAGCAATAACTGCCCAATCACTGTAATACTTTTAAAATATGATGAACATATGCAATAAAATGGTAACACAAATCTAGGTCACTCAATGGTTCCACACAAAACTCCATGGCTCCTCTGTTCAGCCAGAGGGAAAGAAATCCTAAGTGAGATTTTGTCAACATATACTGTATGTATATAAACAAGTTATAGTTTAAGTCAGTGCTCCGCAACCTTTTCTCACCTACGACACACCAATGTTCTTCCTAGAATTCCGCGGCACGTCAAAAGCTAAAATATATAGCAGTGGCGTAGCTAGGGCGGGGGAGGGGGGAGTCGTCCGCTCTGAGCGCCAGCTATTTAGGGGCGTCCAAACTACGGTAGTTTCCTTTTTTTTTTTTTTTATATTCCTTGAGGAGGCACAAAAAAAAAATTCATTCAGTTTTAGGGCGTCAAATTTTTCACCGCCCGGGCAACATGATCTCCAGCTACGCCACTGATATATATATATTAATTTAATACACAAATTTTACAATACATTTTCATTTTTTATTATAAGTATACATTTATTATAAGTATACATACATAAAAACTATACTATATTTACTTTTATGCAATCTTAATAATTATTATAACATAATGACTGATTAATGTGATACCTGCGCTTGTTTCAATGAACACAAAAGTTTTATATTCGGCTCAATATTTGACAGCGCAACCCGAAGTTCTTGGTGAAGATATTTTAAGCATGACCGCTTATCATTTTTAATTAACACAAGAGTTGTTTGTCAATTTTGGTGTAACTGGGATGGTTTGAATTTAGATGGCGATTTAGTTTGCTGGGTGCCATTGCCTCGTTTGATAGCTGATCGCCGCAAATGATGCATTGTGGCTTTGGAGCCGTTTCGTCACTACACCACGAGAATCCATATCAAATGTAGTCTTCGTTGTACTTCCTTTTCACAATCTTTTGTTTTTTTTTTGCAACACTTGTGCTGGGTTCTTCATCATCTGTGCGTCAAGACAAATCTTTTCCACGTAAAAATTTATCCATATTTAAAGGGGTATAAAACTAAATATGAATCACACGAAGAACGTTAACCATACACAATTCAGCAACACAACTAATAGTAATGAATGATAACTACTGTCGCAAGATGAGTGAATGCGACGTAGCACGACTAATATGTCGGCTTGAATTGAATCTAGGTGAGGGCACGGAGCACTCTGCCTATCAAAGCATACTACGCAGTTGTCTGGCGACTACGTTGGGCCTACGTCGTAGGCGACAGGCGCCGGGATTTATTATTTCAGAGAAATGACACACAAAATTATGAAACCTTTAAAAGGCTATTTACGCGAATATTTCATTGCACGTATTCTCGTTATTGTGTTTCTAAGGAGGACCGTTGAAATATTATTTAGTTAGAAAATTGTCTTATTTGACCGCGTCACACCTGTATCGGCTCAAGGCACACCAGTGTGCCGTGGCACACCGGTTGCGGGGCACTGGTTTAAGTGGCTACAACTGGAAGCACGGATACTAGCAAATGTAACCATATTTTCTGCAGAAATCAGCAACAATGCAGAAAAAAAGGCCATCACTTATTATGAGCCGTCCTAAAATGTAAAATAAAGTGAAAATGACTATAATACTTTTTATAATCGCTATTCTGTATAATCTGTTTTTATAATCTGTTCTATACAGATTTATAGAACATATCTTTACAGGAGAGCTTATAATGCAGAAAAAACATCTTTGCAGTTTTTAAAGCTTTTATTAATGAGTCAGAAAAACGTGCATTATGTTGCTAAAAATATTCCAAATTTTAAAACCTGCATTATTAAAATGGAACTAACTGGAAATAAATGGTTAAAACTCCATAGTTTTAAAAAAATTTCAACATTCATATTAGTATACTTAAACTCACTCTTGCTTTAGGGGTTACAATTATGTGCCAGGGTAAAAATGCAGAAGTCTTTTGTAAAATGTTTGCTTTGAAAGCACATACACCTTAACACTAAAGTCACGACTGGCAACTTCCATCTAACCTTTTGGTACAATCTCAATCTGTATTATACTGAAGCAATTACAGGTTAAAGGTTATGTATACAAATCAAGAAAGGTGACCATACCGTGAAAATTAATTGCTCTTAACACCCAAAAAAGGTTATTTTATGAGGTTACTTGACCCTAAAATGTAATATGTGTCAGAACCACTGGGTTATGGATTTAACATAAGCTAAAATAAGAAGTCATTTAGGAACAAGATAATTAATCAAATCTGTCTCTCTACTTACCAACCTAATTTTCCAATTAATGATCACTTAGAACCAGAGCTTCTCCTGATAAAATCAGGTAAAAGACCGAAACCTACCCTGGTTAAGGAAGCATTCATTCTGTGTTGCTCATAATTTCTCAAAAAATTAAACCTCCTAAATTTTATTTTAAAAAAACTCTTCCATACACATGTTTGGAGTCCTAGTAGTGTTGCCATTATTACTGACATTACTGCAAAAACACTCAACAAAGAAGAGGGGAGTTCTTAGAGTGGTAATCCACTAACACCCAGGGTCAAATTCAAAAAAACATTAAAGACAACTGAAGAAGATTCATAAACGAGAATACATGCAATGGCACATTTCTTAATAGTGGATATACTTAATTAAATTATTGCAGCTTGCCTTTAAAAAAATAAGTTTGGTATTTTTCAAGAGTAACTTATTTCTTCACAATCATAGCATACATTAATTTATCACATGAAATTGCTCAAAAGTTAAACTTTATTTATATGAATACCTTATCTATTCTTGCAGTATACAATGACAGCATTACAATACAGAGTTCCACAGGTGAAAGAAAAAGCTTTAAAACTTACCAAATATGTCAATTTGTTTAAGACAAAAATGTTACAGAGTATTGATCAGCATCATCAGATTACACATGCATTGCAAAATAGCATACCCATGTCATTTGACAAAGGAAAAAAGCAAACAATTGTTGTGAGATTCAGCCATTTCTAAAGGAGACTGCCCCATTTTACTACCCCTGGCTTGGCACTGAGTCATCATTAACCCGATGGCAGCTGCAAGCAAACAAATGAGCAACAAATATACCAAGAATCCGTGATCAAAATATTTTATTTCCTTCTGTTATCACAAGGATTACTCAAACATGGAAGGCCTGTTTTCTTAAATGGAATCCTTTGTCACAATAAAGCGGACATATTCCTTAAGTTTTAATGTTTTTTCAATCACCTATGGACCTGTGTGCCCTAAAGCCCCATAGTAAACTGTAAGAACAGTCAAGATGTTTTTTAAATTCATAAAAAAGCTTTACTTTAGAACTTAATTTTAAGTGGAAAAATAGCATATGCTATTATTGTGACAAACCAAACTTATCCGCTAAAGCCAATGGCTTTTTCCACTAAAGTGTCATATATGGCCACATGTGAATGTTAATATCCACCTAAAACTACATAAAAAGTCAGAGCTGCTCATGGTGCACAGAATTCAAGAGATCTTGCAAGCTCACTGGGTCCTCACTGTAATTTACATTAAAATAAAGACTGCAACCCAGCAAGCATAGGGTGCAAGGCGGGAACAGTCCATGGACAGTGTGCCAACAAATCGCTGGGTGAACATATAGACATGTACACACATGCCATGGCCAATCCGCCTAAACTGCATAACGGTCAAGCAAAGGAAAAACAAACAGTATACATTTTTTAAAAGCCAGATGAGTAACTCCTGATCATAAATTACAGCAAAAAAAAAACAAAACAAAATAGGTCTGACTTTTTCTTAGTCATATAGAAGAAGGCACAAAGATGAGGAATTCAATATTGTTACTTCTGATCAGGAAACATTACTTGCTAAATAACATCTTTTACAAGTTTTTCTCACAATTCAGGCCTTTTAGCTGCTTATTTGGATCACTTCTTAGTTAGTAATGAAGTTTTTCGGTGACTGCATTTTGATTTCTTTTTACCAACCCTCCCAATGCTAAGTCATGAGGACATGTGTATATACTGTATGAGGTCTTTTGTGCAACTCTTCTGGTTAGTTTAGTTTTTCTACTAAATATAGAAGGAGAAAGCAACAGTTAAAAACTCACCTTTAACAAAGGTTATTACTTTTAGTTAAGGTAACAAAATAACCAGAAAAACATGTTAATACATTCACTGGCCTTACCCTAACTACCAAATTATAGACAATAGTTCACAGAATTGGAATAAGTGCATTTCTAATTTGACTCTTTTTCACTCCAGGTGTAGACAATGCTTTTCTTCAGTTCTCTCTGGACCTCTTGGAGGGGCTTCCACTAGCACACATGGAAGGTGGCCCAATGTACTCTGCCTTTCTTTGTCCAGGTTCCTGTACTACAGTTCACAGCCACTGAGGTTTCATTCATTAATCCTCTTTCATTAACATAAAAACTATATTTGCTGGGACTACTTTCTATTTTGCACGGCTGGACTCAATGCAGCACTTACATTCAACTCTGTTGCCTCTAAGGTAGAAGATTTGCTTAGCATCACCTTAGGGGATATGCTATAGAGCAGAAGATCTGGGCAGACAGAAAGCAGGGAGCAAGTTCTTACATTGGGGTATTTATAGAAGAAGCTGGACATTCAGTAATTGGTCTCTTGGGCACACATAAGCCCAACATTTTGGTTAATAATTAGTGCAAAGTTTTGCTCATCGAGGCTGCCAGTGTTTGAGTTAAGATAACCCAGGAATCAACTCTGGATGAGGTACCAGACCATAACAGAGTACATCAATGTACACCTCCAAACTAAGCCAATGTACAGTGAAAGTCAGTGTACCTGTCAAATCTTTTGAAAGTGGGAACAGAATCTGGTAAACAACCATCGCACACAGGGAAAAAGCACAAAATAAAAAAATAACATTGAGATAAATCAAAGGCAAGCAACTACTGTTAAATCATTAACTCACTGTAGTCTGAAAATTACTTAAAAAAAATGTTACCTTCTTTTCCTTTAAATCTTTCTTGATCGTATCTGTTATAAGCAGCTGGCACTGGTTGCTTGTTTCTCAAAGTAGGATCCTATTTTAAAACAAAAAAATAAAAATTAAATACTAATGATAAATAAATAGTCTCCACTGAATTAATCATAAGGCACCACAAAAATTTATGTACGCAAACAATGAAATGAAAACAAAATCAGCCTTTTCAAATGGCCAAGTGATAGTTTAATCTGTAAGAAAAGTAAATGGAAATGAGATTTGTTTGGTTAAAAAAAACAAACAAGAATACCAATTAAAATGAGAAAGTCATTAAAAAAAATTGTGCAACCTAAAAACCAAGTACAAAAATTATTCATAATTTTATGTATAATTTTGGATTCTTAATTGCCGATAACAATAATAACTTCTCTGTACATTTTCCTAATAATTAAACAGAAGGTTATTCCTTAATAAATATAACTATTATGTAAAGAATAATCAAGCAGGGCAGGAACCCTGGTGCATACTTGCTAACACTTCTCTCAATAAATAGCACTTTTTGCATTACTTTTCACTTTCTCCAGCAGTGTGTTATGTCCATAGATGCAAATCACTACTTTTTACCTTGAATTTGAATTTATTTGTAGGGATTATGTCTTGTCTGGGCTGAGTTCCTGGCTCTGGGACAGTTGATATGAATCTCCATGTGGTTCACTGGATGTAACTTTTTTCTACTGCCTGTTACTGCATGTTGCCTTCTTTTTGAACATTTTTCTATCCATCGTGGAGATCTAGGCTCTGGAAATATAAGATTACTGCTGGCACTGTCTATACGTGCTTCGCCTGGAGAAATAAACTGACGCTTTGAAGATGCAATTGTCTTGCAGACTCCTTTGATTGCCCTTTTGTGCATTTAATACTGCTTTCCATGACATTTGTAGGACATTTATTGGGATAGTTGAATTTTTTTTGCCATTGGCTTCTCTTCCTTGGGGGCTTGCAGCAAAAAAGTCAATTTCACCTGATTGCCCACAGTTATGTATTGGACCCTCCAAACTCTGGTGATTATCTTCATGCGCATCTTATAATGTTTCTTACGTTTTTAACAGATCAAATCTATAATGGCATTGGTTTGTGTTTCTTCTGGACTATTCTGCTATGTTGCTGCTCACCTTTCTCACTCTGCTACACTGATCTTTAGTCAGCTTGTTATTCTCAGATAAGTACTGAACAACATTTAATGTGTAACATTGTTTTGTAGAAACATTCCAGGCAACAAGTAGTTTCTGTCACCAGAGTGTTAACAGGAATCAGTTTGAAATTACTGTAACTACAATTATTGTACATATGGATAGAAATGCCAATAATCACAAAGCACCCCTTTTGAAGTTCGTATGTAAACTATGAGAAAGTGCATGTCATGTGTTGTTTCAATAGCAAAGCACAGCTGGAACAACATTAAACACATCCGCAGCACTAACAGTTAGCTTCCTCCGGAATATCCCATTCCATTGTTACATAGAAATGTTCTGCACAGGTGTTGGCACAATGTTTTTTGTAAGTACTTATTACGACAGAAGTGGGTATGTGTACTTAGTTTAGCTGCAGTAAATTCTATTTAGCTGTGAAAAGAACATTATCTAGTCAGCTGCTTATGCAGATCTTTAAAATCACAAATTAAGTAAAATACATTACACAAGTTATGCATTAATTATGAAATTGTTCCTTAATATGGAAGTATATAAAAGTGACAAAAATGCACACTTTGAATTACCTCTCTGAAAGTACCACTATTTATTATATTACATGGATTTCAGCCTCAAAAGCCAAGTGTAAAATTAAGTATAAAACTCAATCAGCATTCCCTGGCTAAGTTTACAAGCACCTGTATGCCATCAACCTCCCTTTCCTAGAATAAATATATACAATTGGTAAAGTACTGTTGCAGGTACATACTAATTTGCTGTCAACAAAATAGATTAAGTTTTTCTTTTTTTTCTTTAAGAGCAAGTATATATTATTGTTATATAACAGAAACATTAGAATATGCATTGAACAAGTCTCCAAAGATGATGGTATGAGTTAGTGCGAAAATAAATTGTAATAGACATGCAGTGTTGTGCAGAAGTCTTACTGTAAAGCAGGAATGCTTTACAAAAATAACATGAATATCTCTCTATTATAACAAAAAATCCTGGAGAGAAACAGTAGGGCGTCGAGACGTGATCTTCACGTTAAGATCACGGAAGACGGTTAAAAGACCCGCGAGGACCTTAAACATGAGACATTGTGCCAAGAGATTGACCCAGGACCGTCTCGCGATGACGTAGAACATGAAATTCTTGCAAGACACGCTCTACTTACGATCAATATCAAATAACACAACGGGGCAGCAAAACATTCAGTCATGTGAAGGATTTGAGCACACACAGATCCGGGGTCTCAGCGCATATAAAGACAATACGCTATAAATGAAACATCGACGACTAAGCGAAGAAGAAAGCAGCGTGGAAAAAAACAGACTGAAAAGCGTTGGAGGGAAAAAAATACTCTAGGTGAAAATTCAGAAAATAAGGAAAGTAAATATCTGAAAATTCAGAAAATAAGGAAAGTAAATATCAGCCATAACAAGTGGAATTGAAACAAAGCACATCAAATCGGGCTCAGAATTAAAAGACAGAGTAAAAGACAAAGTAGAACTTCATAAACATGTTCACAAACACTGGTGCTATACACATGCAGAGCAGATTATGACAGCAGTGGAATTCGAAAGGCACAAAAAAAAAAAAAAGTTTGCACAATACAAATGTGGAGAAAGTTAAAGGATATGAAAGTAGGAAAATTAGAAAGTATAAAAAAAGAAAGTAAAGATCGCTGTAGCGCAAACAAACGGAAATTATTACTCGAAAAAGGGAAAATAATCACCACGGACCAGGTGTCATTGAAAAAAAAGTAGGACAAAGCGAGGTCAGAAATAAAAGACAGAGTAGAAAACAAAGTAAAACATCATAAAGACGTTACAAAACAATGGGGCCAAACACATGCAGAGCAGGTTAGAGATGATGAAAACTGGAATTCAAAAGACTCAAAAAAAAAAAAAAAAAAAAAGTAGGTGCGAAATACATACAGAGCAAGATACAGAAGATGAAAGCAGAAAAAATGACAGTGTCAAAAAAAGAAAGTAAACATTGTATTAGCGCAAAAAAAGAGAAATTATTACACAGAGAAATAACTAAAAGGCGAATAGAGATCGAATATATGGACATAGGTGATATGTCTGAAGTATGTAAATATTGTAAGGCTTTGAATTTTAAGTCAGAATTTCAAAAACGTGTTTTACCTCACATTCATTTATTGGTTACTTTGCAAAAAAAATTATTAACTGCTGATGATGTAGATCGCTTTATCTGTGCTAAAATTCCAAACAGAGAAACCTATCCTGAATTATGGTACAAAGTCATTAAACACATGTCTCACTGACCTCATTTAAAAGATTCAGCAAATTGGGACTCGAAAGATTCCAAATATTGTTTTTACCTAAGTTCTGAAATAAAAGTGAAACTAATGAAATAGCAACAATTCAAAGAAAAAAAAAATATCTTAAAAGTGTGTATCCGGAAAACCAAACACGGGAGTTGGCGAGCGAAGTCATATTTCAATAAACTTCCTAGAAAGTGTAGTAAACAGAAAAAACAAAGGAAAACCATTTTTAATGTTGCCCCCTTTTGCCTTAAAGACAGCATCAGTTGACTTAGGTCCACGTGCATACAGTTTTTGCACGTTTTCATGTGGTCAGTTGTTCTAAGCCTCTTGAAGACCTTGTCACAGTTCCACTGGAGCTTATTGCAGTCTTGCCTTCTGTCTCTGCAAGTAATCCCTAAACTGGCTCAATGGTGTTGCGTTTAGGGTTCTGTGTGGTCCATACTATCTGTTGCAGGAATCCCTTTTCCTCTTTTAGCTGCAGATATACATTTTTGTACTGCAGAATGATGTGGGAATCATTTAGACACAACCCTGATGGTATTGCATGACCGATAAGAATCTACCTATAACTGTTAGCAGTGAAGAGGTTATCAATTTTGATCAAATCACCAGCTCCGTTTGTGAAAATGCAGGGAACCTCCACCATGCTTCAGTGTTGCCTGCAGACATTTATCCATGTATTATTCCATTTTCATTAACAATCTGCCGTTTTTTATAGACAAAAATTTTAAATTTTGACTCATCAATCCTGAGCCCTGGTGCCATTTTTCTCTCCCCCAGTTTTTGTGTTTTTATTCACCGGTGACACGTTTGGCTATTGAGGAAGGTGTAACAATGGAAAAGAAATCCTTTTACACAGTTTGGTCACAGAAAGCCCCAACAAACCAACATAGAATCTGGGTTTATTAAAATTCTAAAACTGGATTATATGGATAAATTAAATGGAGGAAGACAATTTTCTTTTCATTTCATCAAACACAAAAGAATATACTTTAACTTTTAGAGCTTTAATGATTCAGAAAAGGCTACTGACTTTCAATGTTTTTAAGTGCCTCTTTCAAATAAAAGTCCCTAAGAACGGACAGTAATAATGACATTTGCATCAAGTGCTAAAGCCTTTCTCGCATTTGTAAGATGTTCTGAACATGTTGTGTGTTACATACAATCTATTTCTATTTATGGATAATTATCCAGAATAAAATCATTTTTTTAAACCACTAAACAGATTCTATTAACCGTGCCCATCTAACTAACAAAAATCATTTTACCCTGTAAAACCTGTCTTTATGTGTCCCAATAACCTTGGGTGCTGATGCACATTTTCTCATAGGCTGGAGAGTACAAATGGACCAAGTGGCTTATCTAAGAGAATGTTGTACAAATTGGCCAGTTAACACTATTGTTACTAAGACAGTAGTGCTATCACTGCATCACAAAATGCCTGCTTGTCAAACACTGTTACTATATTAGATGAGATTATATGCTTACAGAAACACATTTTTTGTCTCAGAGAATTTTTAAAGATTTTGGTTAGGACACTAAAGTCATTCTCTCATTTCTATGCAATTTTCTTCTTTTAGGTTGGCCTACCACAACAACTCATTTTGGAATTGCCAAATTATGTATGTCAAGTTTAAACAGTACATAGGAACAGGTGTAAAGTTAAAGTTATCAGTATTCCCATTTTAGATAGATAATATATAGAATATATAGAATTTTTATTCATTTATATATTAATCATTGCCTATTATTCATAAATGTTAATAAATTTTGCTTTGATTCAAAACTATTATATTTTGTGTATATGGGGTGACTGATGGAAAAAAAAAATGTGAGTAGATTACGGTACCACTTCATTCTTTAGATGCTGAGAAGTGATGACTTCAGTAGTGAGCAGCACATGCATGTGGCTATAGGTAAAGGTGTATCAGCCTCCAAAGTCTAGGAGACAACTGTCTAGTCTGCTCAAGCCAAATGTAGCAAGTCCCTACCTCGAGTACTAAGGAGTGACAGTCTGCACAGGCACCACTCATAATCAATGCTTAAATGGACATGTATGCATATTTTAAAATTAAGGTGCACTAAAGTAGCACTTACTCCCATTGCCATGAAGTGCTTTGAGAGGCTGGTGCTAGAACACATCAAGGACATCATCCCTGACAGTCTGGACCGCCTCCAGTTTGCCTACCATTGCCACAGATCCACTGAGGATGCCATCTCCATAACACTTCATACCACCCTGTCTCAACTGGAAAACAAGAACTGTTATGCCAGGCTGCTGTTTGTGGACTACAGCTCTGCATTTAACACTGTCATTCCACCCCAGCTCATCGCTAAACTCCTGGATCTGGGGCTTAGCTCTTCAATGTGCAACTGGATACTGGACTTCCTCACTGGCAGACCTCAGCAAGTGCGTATAGTGGAAAAACCTCCTCTATCATCACCATCAACACTGGCACCCAACAGGGCAGTGTGCTGAGCCCCCTGCTTTACTCTCTCTACACCTCTGACTGCGTAGCTAAGTACAGCTCTAACGCCATCCTCAAGTTTGCTTTTTTTTTTTTTTTTAATATTTTTATTTTATTAATTTTCATTGTAATCATTCCATACAAACAGATCCATTTATAACCCAACAAATTTGAAGACAAATCAAACCCCACCCCTGAGAAGGAGAGCTTAGCTAAAGGAAAACTGCTTTAAGCTTTTTAATAAGGCAACATTAGACAAAAGAAGGGGAGAAGTAAATATCTATATAAATAAGAGATGGAGAAGGGAGTTAAATGCAATAATAGTTAATTCTCTTATTCTAAAATAATATTGATTAAATCCTGCCAAGTTTTGAAAAAATTTTGTACAGATCCTCTAACTGAAAATTTGATTTTTTCCAATTTCAAATAATATAAAACATCAGTTTCCCACTGACTTATAAGAGGAGAATTAGGATTCTTCCAATTTAACAAAATAAGTCTGCGTGCCAAGAGTGTAGTGAATGCAATCACCGTTTGTTTGTCCTTCTCCAATTCCAGTCCATCTGGAAGGACACCAAACACAGCTGTTAGTGGGTTAGGAGGGATTGTGATACTAAGGCTGTCTGAGAGGCACTTAAAAATTTTTGTCCAAAATGATGTTAGTTTGGTGCAGGCCCAGAACATGTGACCCAGTGAGGCAGGAGCTTGGTTGCAGCGCTCGCAGGTTGGATCCTGGCCTGGAAACATTTTGGACAGTTTTAAGCGAGACAGATGAGCTCGATATATAATTTTTAGTTGAATAATTCTATGCTTTGCGCATATAGAACTCGAGTGAATTCTCTGCTTTGCTACCTTCCACTCCTTTTCTGATATATTGATTAAGAGATCTTCTTCCCAATGTCCTCTTGGATCTTTGAAAGGTAGGGACTCTAATAAGATTTTATATATTGCAGAAATAGTGTTTGTTTCCTCGGAATTGAGCAGTATTTTTTCCAGCATTGTGGAGGGTGCAAGGTGGGGGAAATCGGGCAATTTCTGTTTAACAAAATTTCTAATTTGAAGATAGTAAAAGAAATGTGTAGCTGGGAGGTTAAATTTTGAACGTAATTGTTCAAAAGATGTAAATATGTTGTCTATATAAAGATCTCTGAGCATTTTAATCCCAAAACTTTTCCAGGTATTAAAAACTGGATATACTTGCGAAGGTTGAAAGAGGTGGTTCCCTTGCAGAGGTGCCACTGATAAAAGATTTTCCATCTTAAAATGCTTCCTAATTTGGTTCCATATTCTGAGTGAGTAAAGCACAATTGGGTTATTAGTATATTTGCGATAACTTTCATTTATTGGAGAGCAGAGCAGGGAATATAAAGAAGTACTACAGGATTTTACTTCTATTGCAGACCAAGCCTGTGTATGTGCATTTATTTGTGTCCAGGTTTTTATGGCTTGTATGTTTGCTGCCCAGTAATAAAACTGAAAATTAGGTAAAGCCATGCCACCTTCTGCCTGAGGTCTTTGTAGGGTCGCTCTTCGGATACGTGGGTGTTTTGAGTTCCAAATGAATGAGGTTATTATTGAATCTAACTGTTTAAAAAACGATTTATTGATATATATTGAAATGTTTTGAAATAAAAAGAGAAGTTTAGGAAGGATATTCATCTTAACGATGTTAATTCTTCCGGCTAGAGTGAGATGAAGGGTTGACCATCTATGCAAGTCTTGCTTGATTTTTTCCATACAGACGCCAAAATTTTGTTGATAAAGAGCTTTATGTTTACTTGTGATATTTACCCCTAGGTATTTAAACTGATCTGCTATGGTAAAAGGTAGGGTGTCTAATTTATTATTATATGCTTGTGAGTTCACTGGAAAGAGTATACTTTTATTCAGATTAATTCTAAGACCAGATATCTTTTGAAATTCTGTTAGTGCTGTTAAAACAGCAGGGACAGTGTTTTCTGGGTCCGATATATATAAGACCATATCATCTGCATATAAAGAAATTTTCTGTTCCAGTCCTTCTCTGACAATCCCCTTTATCTGATGAGAATTTCGGCAGTGAACCGCCAGTGGTTCAATAGCGATTGCAAACAACAGTGGCGACAAGGGACATCCTTGTCTGGTACCACGTTCTAGTTTAAAGTAGTCTGAGCAAATTTTATTAATACAAACTGAAGCTTCTGGACTGGTATACAGTAGTTTAATCCAAGCACAAATATTCGGGCCAAACCCAAATTTCTCCAATGCAGTGAAAAGGTAATTCCATTCGATCATGTCAAATGCCTTTTCTGCGTCTAATGATAGTAATATCTCTGGGGTGTTTGATTTTGCTGGTGAATATATAACATTAAACAAGCGTCGGAGATTTGAAGATAGATGTCGGCCTTTAATAAATCCAGTTTGATCTTGTGATATTACCGAGGGCAGCACTTTCTCCATCCTTCTAGCTAGGATTTTTGAGAGTGTCTTAACATCATTATTCAGGAGTGAAATTGGTCTATATGATGCACATTGTAACAAGTCCTTATTTTGTTTAGGAAAGACGGTGATTAATGCTTGTCGAAATGTTTGAGGTAGTATTTGGTGGTCTTTAGCTTCTGTAAATGTTACCAATAAGAGTGGAGCTAGCTGAGTGGAGAATTTCTTATAAAACTCTACGGGGTAACCATCAGGGCCTGATGATTTCCCGCTTTGTAGTGACTTTATAGCGTCTAGTAATTCTGTTAGCGTTAGAGGTTTATCTAGTTCCTCAGCACTTAAAGCATCTATTTGTGGTATTTGTGAATTATCCAGAAATGCATTAGATTGCGTGTTGTCTTCTTTGGGCTCAGTGGAATATAAAGACTTATAGTAATCTCTAAATGTGTGCATTATTTTATTATGGTCGATGATTTCTTCTCCATTCTTGTTGGTGATTACTGGTATTGCATTGTGAACTTCTTGTTTATGAATTTGTTGAGCTAAAAGCTTATTAGCTTTTTCTCCGTGTTCATAGTAATGCTGTCTAGACTTATAAATAAGTTGTTCAGTTTCTTTAGTTGTTAAGATGTTAAGTTCTGTATGCAGGGCCTGCCTTTTCCTGTGAAGAGCTTCACTTGGACGCCTGGCTTGTTCTTCATCTATTCTAGTAATTTCATTTCTTAGCTCTGACACTTTCTTGGTTTCTAATTTATTTCTATGGGAAAGATATGAAATAATCTGGCCTCTTAGGAAGGCCTTTAGAGTTTCCCAGAGTGTTCCTGCAGAAACCTCTGTAGACGTGTTTGTCTCTAGGAAGAAGCTGATTTGTTTGGATATAAATTCTGTACAGTTCTCGTCTGCCAATAAAAGAGGGTTAAGACGCCATCTGCGAGGTGAGTACGAGGGGCTTATTGATTTTAGCTCCAAGACTAGAGGGGCATGGTCAGAGATAACAATTGTGTCATATTTGCATGATTTAATTGTAGGCAGGAAATTATTATCTATAAAAAAATAATCAATTCTTGAGTAGCTATAATGCACTGGTGAGTAGAACGAATATGTTCTTGAGTTTGGGTTAAGAAACCTCCAGGGGTCTGATAAGTTGTGATCATTTAAAAACTGTGTAATTATCTTTGCAGTATTAGATGTCGTCCCCCCTGTCACGGGAGTCCTATCTAAGAGTGGATTTAAAACACAATTAAAGTCCCCAGCCATTATAATTTTATGAGTGTTCACATTGGGAATGGATGCAAATAGATTTTGCATGAATTCCTTATCATCAACATTGGGTGCATAAACATTTATCAAAATCATTTTACTGTTATATAAGTTGCCCATGACCATCACATATCTCCCTTCAGGGTCCGACACTACCTCTGATGCTACAAATGGAACTGTTCTATGTATGAGAATTCCCACCCCTCTAGTTTTCTTTATAAAGCTAGAATGGAACATTTGGCCAGTCCAGTCTTTTTGTAATCTGAACTGATCCTTGGTTAGTAAGTGGGTCTCCTGTAAAAATACTATTTTAGCGTTTAAGCCTGTTAGGTGAGAGCATACTTTCTTTCTCTTTAATTCGTGATTCAGGCCTTTAACATTCCAGCTCACAAAGTTAACTGTCCCATCATGGAGACATTGATTCTGAGTTTTTAATGTCATTTTATAGTTTTAATTGGTAATATGGCAGTTTTAATCTTAGTTTCAAGATTCCCCAGGAGTTGTTGCATGTTAGCCTGTTGCTGCATTGATATTTATAATTATAAGGATTATAAGAATAGATTAAATATAACCTGCTCTCCTTCTCTCCCCCCTTTATCCCCCCACCCCCCCATTTTGCCTCCCCACATGAGGCTAGACCCCACTTCGCGATGTTCCAGTCCTCTGACATACGAAGAGACAGAGCACGTCCAAAACAAAACAAACCCCACCCTGCAGCGGCGTTACAGAATTAAAACAGAGATATCTTTTACAGTTAAATCCTTAATACTATCTGCCGAAAATGTTCTCATTAACAATATTTAAGCTTGAAATAATCTTCAGCGCTTTTAAGTTAAGATATTAAGATTAAAAAAAAAAAAAAACAACCCTGGGAGTGATTTTAAAAACTAGTCTAGGATAAACCTGGTAATTCATACTGTAATAGTATAATGGTAATTGTATAAATAGTAGAACAAGCATTAAACCAAGGGTATGAAGTTAAACAGTCTACTTTAAGGTATAGTAAAATAAAAAAAATAAATAAAAAAAAAAAAAAAAAAAGGAATAAAATAAATAAATAAATAAAACGAATCCTACTTTAATCACTTCCACATTTTCACACTCACGTCTATAACTCTGATTAAAACATAAACATATAACATATAAAGTCCAGCTAAAAAAAAAAAAAAAAAAAAAAAAAAAAGAAAATAAGATGTATAATTATAATACCAGTCTCTTTAAACATGGATCCAGCGATCAGATCATAGGTCTTTCCCGTGCCTTGATAGAATACGGCTCTTTAATTTTAATTAACTTTCAAAAAAGTGTCGGAAACAGCTTCTTTAATTCTTTTTCAGCTTCTTCTTTGCTGAAGAAGATATAATGTCCATCTTGAACTTCCACTTTCAGTTTGGCAGGATACAAGAGGCTGTATTTGATATCGGCTTCCCGTAGCATCCTTTTAATGTCGTTGTAGGATCTGCGTTTTGCAGCTGTTGATGGTGAGAAGTCGGGAAAAATACGAATAAGATTATTTTCGAATATAATCTCTTGCTTGTGTCTGAGAAGTGCCATCACATCAAGCTTACATCTTAGTCGTTCGAAGCGGACAATAAAAGACCTAGATTTAAAGGCGCTTGGTATCTTTGTGCGATAAGCCGTGGCTATCTCATTGTCGAGTTTAAAGTCATCTCCAATTATTTTAGACAGTAATTCTACTGCAAATTTCACTGGGCTTGAGCTTTCTCGTTTCTCAGGTATACCCTCAATTCTTATATTATTTCTTCTGCACCCATCCTCCAGGGCTGCAAGTCTGTCTCCAAGTTTTTTGTATTCCGAGTTCGCAGCTGTGGCTTTTTCATCAGCGTTAGATGCCATTTGTTCCGCTGTTTCCACTCGAGCCGTGAGTCCCTGCTTAACGTCTTCCAGCTGATCTGAAACGTCATTAATATGATCATCAAGCCTTTTCAGTTTGGAGTTAGTTTCTTCAATGTGTTCCACTAATTTCTCCAACATGCCTTTAAAGTTCACGTCGAAACGTTCAAATAGACGCGTTTCCTTATCTTTGTTATCCTTCTTGAGCTCAGTGGCCACCTTCTTAAGATCATTTGTGTTATCTTTCTTAAGCTCCTTCATGGCCGTAACTATGGCAGTGGACTGTGTAGCGATCATCTCTTTCTGTGTAGCGATCATCTCTTTCAGTTCGGACAGTTCGCTTCTGCTTTCGTGCTCCGCAAGTGAAAATGCAGCTCCTGTTACAGGCTCGCGATGAGTAGATGAGAGCACGTCCTGCAGAGCCCTTTCTAGTCTCGAATGATCCTCAGAAATCGGCGATCCCTCGCGACCTGTATCACTTGCGCCTTCGCTCCCATTCTCACTCTCGACTGGAGACGATACAATGGAGCGGGGTCCCAGGAATTCTGCGCACTCTTCTGCCTGTTCTAGGTCAGTCTCCGTGATGCCATACCTTACACTTGCACTCAGGCCGGAAGTCTGTCCGGACTTCGATGCAGCTTTAAGTTTCTTTTCCGGTTCTTTCTGACTTTTCTTCTTGTTACTCATGCTTGTATATTGTAGTGGAAGTTCCTTGGTCGGGTTAAATACAGGATACCTCTAAATAATATGAAATACGTGGGAAAATAAAGCCGCTGCTAGCGGAGCTCTGCTTCAGACGTCCATCTCCTATAAACGGACGAAACCAACCCATCCTCAAGTTTGCTGACGATACCACTGTAATAGGTCTGATCAGCGAGGATGATGAGACGGCCAACAGGGAGGAGGTCAGACTCCTGTCAGAATGGTGTCAGGACAACAACCTCACCCTCAAAGTTAGCAAAACTAAGAAGATGATTGTGGATTTCCGCAAACAGGCAACAGAGCACAGCCCCATCTACATCGGAGGTGAGGTTGTGGAGCAGGTCAGCAGCTTTAGGTTCCTCAGAGTCACCCTCACTGATGACCTTAAATGGTTAAGTCACACTGCGGCCGTAGTCAAGAAAGCCCAACAATGCCTCTACTTCCTCAGGAGACTAAGTAAAGCCTGGACGTCCCCCACAACCCTGTGCAGATTTGACAGGTGTACTGTGGAATCCATCTTGACAGGATGCATCACATCCTGGTACAGCTACTGCTCAGTTCAGGACTGCAGAGCTCTGCAGCGTGTGGTGAACACAGCACAGCAGAACACGGGCACACAGCTCCCTACGATCCAGGACATCCACACTACACGCTGTCTCAGAAAAGTGAACCGTATCAGGCAGGACCCCAGCCACCCTGCACTGTCACTTTTCACTCTCCTCCCCATCTGGGAAGTGACTAAAGTCCATTCAGACGGACACCTCCAGGTTCAGGAACAGTTTCTACCCAACTGCAATCAGACTCATGAACAATCAGTAACCTTATGTCACCTCCACTGCTACCTGCACATATACTTCTGCCACTGTCTCTATTTATTCCTAGGATTCTGGTTTTATTTATTTACTTATTTATATTCATTTATTTATTGTGTGTGGGTTTTTTTTGTCTACGTTCACTGTCTGCAGGGGCACATGCAAGCAAGCATTTCATTGTACATGGTACTTGTACTTGTACACATGACAATAAAGAATTGAAATCTTAAAATCTTGAAGTATGCCAATCCTGAACAAATCTAGTATGTCCCATTTAATGCGTGATAAAACAGACTCAAAAGCAAAAAAAAATTAACAGTAAGAGGCTGAACAAAGGAGGTAGCTGGTTCCAAAACCAAAAAAGAGGTAAGCCATCAAGACCCAATGAATTACCAAAGCTCATAGAATCCAGAGCCTCTTTAAGATCACACAATGTGATTGGGAAGTTCAACTTGATAGTATCTTATACAAAGAGTCTAGGTAAGGAAAGGATAGCTAATTTATTTCAGGCGGGGAAGGGTTAAAGCTTTCAGAAAATCGCACAGAATTTAACAAAAATGATTATCAATTTCAAAATCTTTGTTAATGTTGCTTTGATTTATTTATAATGACTGCGTAATAATAATAATTGTTACACTTGGCTCAAGAAACAAACAACTTAGCAAATGCCAAGCAGATCTCAAATTCAACTTTCTACCAAAGCAAATAATTCAATTCAGACCTTGAGCATGTCTGAATGTGTCACTCAAAGGCATGTTTTCCCCCAAAGAAAAGAGACGAGACTCAAATTAGTATATAGCCAGGCTGCCAGCACAGTTGATTTTGAAGTCACAGAAAATACATTTTACTGCCATCCTATGCTGGGTCATCAACACAACTGGTATTAATGAAAGCTTGTCACAAGATTCATTATTCCAAAGCAAGGAACAAATCTCTGGACAAACCAGCACATTAATTCTGTTAGATCTTGGTGCAGCTTTTGACACTATCGGACATCACATTCTACTGTTCGTAATGGAGAACACGCTGGGTATCTCCAGAGGTTTAAGTCCTGTCTGACTGACAGGCAAGAGTTTGTTAGTCTTGGCAACAGCAGATCCAGCTCAGTGACAGTCACACAAGGGGTTACTCAGGGCTTTGTCCTTGGCCCTCTGCTCTTCTGCATCTATAATACTTTCCCTTGGTCATATCACTCGTAGATATGGACTCAGTTATCATTTTAATGCAGATGATACTTAACTCTATTTCAATGTTAAAAATAAGTTGCAATAAAACTGAACTCCTGCAAATTGGCAGCAAAGCACAACTTAAGAGAATGAGCTCCTTCTCAGTTACTCTTAAGGGTGATCTCATCATACCTTCTTCTGATGCAAGGAATCTTGGTGCCATTTTTGATTTATTCCCTCTCTTATTCCACCCACATAAACCACATTAAGAAACTTTGCTGCTTTCACCTCCATAACATATCCCCCATGTTCACTCATTCCTCTCCTTTTCTAATGCTGAGAAACATGTCCATGCTTTTATTACCTTCTGCATTGATTCTTGTAACTGCCTACTGGCAGGTGCTGCTTCTAATCTCATAGCACAGCTCCAGTTGACTCAAAACTCTGCTGCAAGACTCCTAACACGAACAAGCAACAGCGAGCACATAACACTCAAAATGCTTCACCTTCACTGGCTCCCTGTGTCTTACAGGATTTAATATAAAATTCTATTAATAACCTACAAAGATTTCAATGGCTTTGCACCAGACTACATCAGTGACCTTATCCATTACTATGCTTGTGTTTGCCCACTAAAGTCCTCTGATTCTGGCAAACCTTGTTGTGCTACACATAAACCTGCAGTCTATGGGTAACAGGGCCTTCAACTGCATAGTGCTCAGACTTTGAAATGATCTCTCTAAATTACTTAGATCAGCTGACTCCTGACATTCTGCCCCCTTTTTCATTCATCATCTTTGTCCAGATTTTTGTGCGTGTTTTATCACAAATCATGTTATTTACTAGGCTTTTCTTTTATTATTGTATTTAATATTTTACTCTGGTTTACTGCTTTGTATATCCTGTATCTATCTGTTTTAGTGTTCCATTCAGGGAACATTTGTATCCAATGTTACATATACCTGCTGTTTCCTTCTGAGACTCTGTGAAGCACCTTGAGCATGGGAAAAGGTGCTATATAAATAAAATTTATTATTATTATTATTATTATAAACAATATTATTAAATATACAAATTTGAAACATATAGCAGTTATTTCTATAATATGCAAAAATATTTTTAGGTTTTTCTTTTTTTAAATTCTCATCTGACTACATACTCCAGATCCTTTCTATCCAAACAAACTTGACACTGCCTGAAAATTTTACATAATGCATCTCTGAAACTGAGTTTAAGGACTTTTTCAGTGTTAAAAGAAAGGTAAACTTGTTCGACTGACTTGTTTGCTTCTTTCACTGTACATTTCGATGCAGCATTTAGAAAAATGTAAAAAAAAAAAAAAAAAAAAACGCACCACCAAACACCTGAAAAATGTAAGTGCAAACTTCTTTAACCCCCAGAAAAATGATACACAAACCAAGACAGTACTGAAACATGAATTCAGTAAACATGAATATTCTCACCGCCTGTGTTGCATTTTGTGCTGGTCTTTGTTCAGGCGCACGTCCTTCTTCTCTTGCTTTCACAGACTGGAGGATTGCAAAGGTATTCTTAGAAAAAGTCTGTAATGACAGAAAATGATCAATTACTTCAATGTTTTAGATTTAAGGCAAAACAATTTAGAAGGGATGTGGGAAACAGTGTTGCTGATTCTTAAAAAGTCCTTTGTTTGAAAATGTTAAATAATAGAGAAAAAACAGAGCAGAGGCATAGAGCCTGTGGTAATACACATGGTATCCATCTCCTCAAACTTGATCATTTCTCTGTCTATAGAATAGATTGTGAATAAGGAATATACAGTTATTTTAAAACATGGTTTCAAATGACAACAATTACCTTTCAACCTTCATGTGGAGAAAAAAATTAAAAATAAAAGCTACTTTGAAAATCCTGTTAAAGATCATCATAACATGTATCAATACTTTTTAGTGTTCACATTTAATTAAGCTGGTGATGACATTCCACACAAGACTACTGAAATATGCAATAGAAATATAAGTTAGGACATTGTTTATACAAAACAAACAAACTGAAAGAGATCTATAAAAAAAAAAACAAATACTAAACTATACTCCAGAGGATGTAAATTTCAAGACTAGATGCTTTGCAGATATTCTACATTACAGCTGGGTGACATAAAATATTTTAAAATGCATTCAAACAATGTACCACCTGAAGACACATTTAGGTGGCACATTCCTAACAGTGAGTATGTGCACTTTTTGGACAGTGGTAGTTAATGCCTTTGTCACTTATGCATTGTAACTTCTATTGGGATTTGTTACCAAATAGTCCAAATTTGACGCATTAGTAATCATTATGTCTGTATAACTTATAACTCGCTTAAAAATATTTTCACTGAGGTAAAGGCTATACTTGGGACTACCTACCCATCATCTTATCAGAGCTCCACCTATCATCTTATTACAGACCCACCTACCAAGTCAATAACACAATAGATAATAATTTAAAGGATCTTTAAGTATACAGAGGTCTTGAGCCCAAGAAAGTAAATGTGATTGCAAGACTGACAAATAGGCTTATGCAGTAGCAGTAGTACTGTTAGCACAATATTGGACAATGGTGTGGTAGATGAAACCGAGGGTAAACTAGATATACTAGGACTGTCTACTGTACAACTCAAGTAGCATGTGAGCAGCTACAACATCTAAAAGGATTTGTGAGAATGTTTCTGGAGAATGTCTAATTAGTTATGGACAGACTATTATTGACTTATCTTGCAACACAATATAAAAATGACATGGTATAAAAGCATACTGGTTCAATAAAATTCACTGCCGATTTAAATCTTCAGTACACAAAGACAAGATTGACTACGTTTTAGAGTAAGAGGTTTGGGATAGATTAAAGAAGATAACTAAAAACAATACAAAGCACACTTAGCATGTAAGCCTTGCTTAAAGGAACAAGTTGGACTAATTCCATTCATTTTCGGCTTCACCAAGTAGGATAAGGTGCTTGGTAACTGAGGCAACTAAGTGTACTGTTAGCTTGCCCTGTACTAGGCAAAACAGGAAGCCTAAGGTAGTGTGGATTGAGAGTTCATGAAACTCATATTCAATGAGAAACAAAACCTTGGAGAAAGCATCAGAAGATTTTTTTTAGCATATCTAATATTTCTGCATTCACATTTAAATTAATCTTGCATGATCATTAAGAAATTGTAAAATATTAAAACCTAAACTATCCATAGAAAATGACAGGAATAAATCCTGCCACTATGGCTTATTTTTTTGTCTTTTTTTTAAGCATATTTGCTTCATTCTTAGTTACAGTATTGTTTAAATTGATCCAAAGTGTCTGTAACAACACAGCAAACATTAAAAGCTATACGATCAATGGAAAACAAGAAAAATTAATAACACTAGTGAAACACACAGACCGATAGACCGAAAATAAAAACACAAAGATAAGGAGCTGTTATTACATATGTTTTTTTTAAATACTTATTTCAGTTCCAGTAGATGTTATAATGTATTATATTACTTCTAGTGGCTCATATAGAGCAAGCAGAACTTTTTCTGTATTTACTTACTTATCTTTTCTACTATTAAAGTTTCACTATGTTGGCCTAGCTCTCGTTCTCACGGATGGGGGTTGACATGATTTGAACCTAGTTTTGTAAAATCTGACTTGCTTGTATGAAATGTTGTTTAATTTTAATAAATTCAATAAAATGTTAAAAAAAAAATCTTTGTTTTGGCAACACATTCTTTTGTTCTTCATTGATCAAATTGCAAGGTGAACAGCAATATCATTCACTTGTTTTACTTATCTGAACTTGTCACTGGGGTTCGGGACACATCTTTGCACGCCACACATGTAATATAAAGTCATCGCATAGCAAGCACTCAGAGAGAGAGAGAGAGAGAGAACACCAAACACACCTACCCACGAGTCTATGAAGAAACTGACAGAATGGGATCATCATTCCGTCACTAAAGTCCGATGTTGACAGTGGTATATAGGGATGATGCACCTTTGTATAATAATGTGAAGTTTTGGTAAAAACAATTTAAATGGTGTTGGGAGTCGACAGAAGATGACCCCCATACGGAGCATCCTGTGGAGGAAACTTAACAGGAAATGTGCCTGAACGTGAAGGCCATGATTATGGAAGATAGTTTTGTTAATGTTATTGCCCATTAACTAGGCATTTTAGTTAGCAAAGTTTCCACAATCGTCCATACTTATTTGATTATGTCAAAGGTCATTTTCCCATGTGTTCTTCGATTAATGAATTGCAGGAACAGAAAACTTGTCACCAGGAATTCTGTCACAGAATTTTGACCTTCTTAGAGAAAGTCCAACTAACCTTTTCCCACAGATTGTTACCTTACTGAGGATCAAACGTGGATTCACCACCATGTTCTTGAAACCAAACATGTTCATGCAATGAAAGCATAAGGGGCCCCTCGATGCCCAAGAAAGTTTGTGTGCAGCAGTCAGCTAAAAAAGTCATGGCTTTCTGGGATACGAAGTGTGTTCTACTGTTGGAAATCATGCCACACAAGGTAACCATCACTGAAAAAACCTACACTTCAACACTGAAGTCAGCAGGTGTCAGCACAAATCCCAAAAAACTAAAGGCTGCTATCAGGAAATGTGGCATCATAGAGCTTAACCAACCACAGTACAGTCCAGAACTGGCCCCAGTAATTATTTTCAATTTCGAAACCTGAAGTAATTTCTGCATGGGCAATGACCTTAGGCGACAGCAATGGGTTGGCTGGAGGACCAAGATGAATTATACTATTCCAAAGGGATTAAAATCACTGGAGGCAAAGTGGGCCAAGTGATCAACAGGGATTACATTAGAGAGTAAACACCCCTCATACTGTTTCATGTTCAAATATTGCAATGAGTGGTACTGACTGTTTCATGTTCTCATGTTTTAAAACAATGAAATAAAACCCTAAACCTTTCAGCTAATCACATCACTATCAGATTCACACTTAACAGGAACTCAATTTGTAGATGTTGCATACTCCTGTTGCTTTTTAAACCATGATAGATGTTCTTGACTATTATTTCCTGGTGATGCTTAAATATCACCAATGAATGCATATTCATGGATTGCCTAAAAAAGTCCAGAGTTAAAGAGAAACATTTTGTGTTTGTGGAACAAATTAAGCCTCAATTGTGAAACAAGCCTTATTCAAGCGAGACTTATTCAACTAAGTCTTCATTTCATATGTGTGCATTATGGAATACCTTCTATCTCTTCAACCTTTGACCATGGAATCAAAACACAAAACCAAGGACACTGCACCTTTCAGCAGCCCCTACAAGAATATCATTTTTAGATGGTTAATAACAAAAAATGGTATTTCTTTAATTATACTTGATTATCACTGTAATATTCACTTGGCCCAGATATCAGTATTCAATGTTTATAAGTTGCCACAGTTTGCACACAAGAATGAGCTCACAGCACAGATTGTTTTTGGCTTTCTTGTTTAAAAGACAAGAAAAAGTCTGCCACATATCACCTATATGTGAATGGATGCTTTAAAATTCAAACCAGTTCAACTTCACAGAACACTGAGGATAATAACCAATACACTTGCCAAATTAAAAGTGACACAGAAAAAAAGACATTCTGCAGCAGGATACAGAAAAATACAACCTACTGGTATTATAGATATATTATACAAGTATTAGTAACAGATGGAGAGTGACTTTTCAACATAAAAGGCGTCCAAATAAACAACTACGGTAGTAAGTCTGCTTGAATATTAAGTAATTTTTAGTTTTCTCCCTGCTATTACTTGATGAAAACACATACATTTGCTATTCTGACCTTACATAAGCTACAGAATTCACTGTAAATCTGATACAACATTCATTTCAAGATGCTAATAAATTAAATATCTTCATTTGGTCTAATGATCATATATAATCAAAGATTTTAGGCCTTCTAATCAGGGATGCTCCAGTCGGGTTTTAAAAGGCTGAAACTGATCACAGATTTCATATAACTTTATCGGCTGATTCGAATTTTTTTCTTTTTTCTTTTATTCCTTTAAAAAATATTTTACACTAAGCTCCTGTACAACCAGAAACAAAGAAGTCTTATATGTCCTATATTGAAGTGTATTGGTGTTAAATCTTCATTTTTTATTAACAAAATTAAATTTGGTAGCCTTACTGTTCAGTGACCAAAAAAATACTAAAATTGAATTTTCTTAAAAATTACCTACACACACATAGAGACACAATCAATTAATTGGTAGTACCAAACAAAGACTGCTTAAATGCAAATATACCTGCACTTACAGGTTTTCATCATTTTAATCATTAATTGCACTACAGCTTTTTTTACTATTAAAGTATACATTTAAAATATGTATATAGGTGTGCATCAGACAGACATTCATAATTATTGAGGTGCAATTATAAATATGTACAGTAAAACCTTGATTATCTGTCACTCAATAACTGTCAGTCTCCATTAACCATCACCAAATGTCATGCCTCATTTTAAATTCAGTGTTGGTTACATACCGAAGTTTTTCTCTTTTGTTAAAATTAAACTACTATACGTTGTTATGGCCGAAAAACATATGTACGTGGTGTTGGAATTGTCACAAAAAACTGAAATTATTATGAGTTTATGAAACTGCAAAAACTCTTCAAGTATTGCTTTAATTTATGAAGCAGGAAGAACAACAGTTGAACGATTTAAAGAATGATGCCGACAAAAATGAGAAACATGCAGAAAATGGAAACCACTGACAGTAATGTTATTCTGTATTAATGTTAATGTTCTTTTGCATTATAATTTTTTTTTTTTTTTTTAAATACTGTTTTGTTAATATACTGTGACATGCAGGCAGCTTGTGATGTGCTGTTCGGGAGCAGATGGGGCGGAATGCTGTTTAAGTGAAAGGACTTTGTAAAGGGCTTCTGTTCTGTGAGGGGCGGACACACCTCTTAGGAGATGAGTGACATGAGAAGGTAGGAGAAATAGGAAGGTGCAATGAAAGGTAGTTTTGAGTAGAAAGTGTTTGTGGTATAGAAAAAGACAAAACGTGTGGTAGGAGATAATTTTTGGTAGGAAAAACTTTCTTTTATTGTTTTGGAGATGTGTTCTGTAACCCAGATAACTGAGTATAAGAGAAGGCACAGTTGGTTACAGAACAAAGACTCCAAGTAAAGTGTAGAAAACTCCAGTACCTCCGAGTTGTATTTGCTTATTACGCTGGTCATTACAATATTATATAAATTAAATTTGTTAATACTATATTTTGCTAATATAGTTTTTATTTGTACATAAATACGACTATTCGCTAAACTAATCTACTTTATATCATTTTTAAAGTAGCTGTTCTGTTATCCGCCTTTTCTCTTATCTGTCACGGCCTCAGCCCCGAACCCTGACGGATAATCGAAGTTTTACTGTATTACCATTTTAATAATGCTGTTACCAAAAACGTATACTGTTTAACACAGAGCAACAAATAAACACAGTACAAATCTTTAAAAAAGCCGCAAATGTATCATATGTTCAAAATTTGTTTATCAAGAAGATACAAGACGAAACTGCTTTAACAGGTTTATAGTAAAAGACACATTTTGCTGTTAAGCGAAGATTATTAAATAAGCAGCAATTTCAAATTTGTCTTTATCTTTCTTTTCTTTTTCCAATTGAAAATATAAGCTGCTGCACTTAATACTGGCTCACTGTCCAAACTCAAACAGTGTACGTTTTAATTTAAATGACAAAATAAAAAGGTATGAATTCATTAAAGTAGCTTTTCTTGCTTTTTCTAATTGCACAGGAAGACGTCTCCAATTCCTTTTTCACAATTTATTACTCCACTTCCTTTAACGTAAAGACAAATATTCTGATCGTCTCTGCTCTCATTAAAATAAATAAATAAATAAATAAAAGACATGTGCTGGCTTAATTACGTAATCTCTCATGTAAAGGAGCGCTTCAACTAAATTACTGTAAAGCCTAAAAAAGGGCTGAAAATAATGTTTTTTGTGCTTGGCCAATTTACTGATCACCAATTAAGTCTTTTTTTAGTGAAAATTGGCAGCTGGAGCATCTCTACTTTTAACACTAGAATTACCAGAGCCTACGAAAAAACTCGTATATCCGGCGCACCTTAAATCGCTTCTTAAAACCTTTCTCACCTCTCCGCCAGCATCTTTTGTCATCTAAATGTACTGATAAAGACAAGCTGCCAGCAGCCGGCTATTCCATCCCCCCAAAGACTTAGAATGTAAACAGGCTTTTCCCAGCTCTTGCCTTGATTGATTACCTGGGAGTGAAGTGGAGTTTTAGAGTAGAAATAATAAGATTGTTATTTGAAACACACGCATTTCATATGTGTTGCATTTCTACAGTAATCTGTGTAAACACATTGTTAAAACAGAAACGTGTTATATATTCTAGTAGCAATTGACAAAATGTAGGCATAAACTATATAATGTATGAAGCCTGAAGTCCAAATATCAAAGAAACACTTTCACAAAAGGTACAAAAAAAAGCCACCGCCAAAAAAACCCGCCTTAGTGTGAGACATTGACATAACTTATCACTGCTTCCGTGGCGCAACAGTATCAGTCGCTGACTGGGAATCAGAAGGTCATGAGTTCGATCCTGCACAACTCCCATTTGAGAAGTGTTCTTATTTTCACTATTTTAGAATAAAAAGATACATTTGATTTCAGTCTGTAACAGCCGGTGTAATTTATGATATTTGTAAAGGTTAGCTTTATTTTTTTAAAATTCACTTTTCATTGTCTCAGTCGCGTTCAGGATCCATCCCTACCGCCACCCACCTGACACTGCTGTTTTTACATAAAGACGCGCTATAGTTCTGCAGTGTATCACGATACATACGACCGCGTGTTTTTTTCCCCCAGTATTGCCAGTCCCCACGTGTTGCCGTATGCTGTTTCTTTTGTACTCCAGGACATGCAGAGGAAAGCATAGTAAACAGCAGTCACTTCAGTGCTATATGCAATCATCAGACACTCCCCATCTGATGCTGTTTTCACATAAAGACGCGCTAAAGCCCTGCAGTGTACTTGTGACTGCATTGTCGTACCAATGCTTGCGAACTGAAGTGTCTGCATGCACTTTTCGTGGCATTATACGTGTATTTTTTGAGCATGCCCATGTAGCTCAAACACAGGAACATATGTTGATGTTAAAGTATAACAAAACAAGTGCACTTTTATTCAAGACTATAACCGAAGAAAAAAGAAAGCAAGTTACAGTAGGCGGTTGATATGACAGCTTGCGTGGTGGAATGCTAAGAACTGCTGATTTCCATTCTGTGCTATATAACTTAACATTTGAATCTGATGATTGCATATAGCGCTGTCTGATTTAGTGTGCGCAAGAACATGCAGGTGGCCAGTTGCTGAGTGCTACAACGCACATTTTAAAAAAAGAAAGAGACAAATATATGTGACGTTTTGAAGAAATCATTTTATGACGCGAATAGTACCAATCAGAAAACATCGTCGAAGTAATGCAATATTATTTGAAAACGAACAGCGTCAGGTTGGGTGTGAAGTTATACTGGCGCTGTTTGAGTCAGATCAGAAGCTGAATAAGCTGAACAAGCTCATGTTCTGACTCTAAGTAAAAAAGCATGAATTACTCAACAGAAATAACCGTGATTGACATTTTAAAGTTAACAATTTACAGTGCATACCAATTTATAAATTCAATGTCCGTTTGAGGAAAAAAAAAAACACTTTCTTCAAAGCTGGGAATCGAACTTGCGTCTCTGTGGCACAGTAAGGCAGTGGTGCTCCAAGTCAGCAAACCGTCCTTATAACATTTTTTTTCAAGATCCATAACACACAGACAGACAGAGCACTGCGTAATACAGAGACAGACAGGCAGAGATATACAAACAAACAGGGAAGGCACATGTACTGAAAGAAAAAGCACTGAATAAGCTCACCCGCTCTAACATCACCCCTCCCCCCGATCTGACTCTCTAAGTAACAGCGCAAGTACAGACACAAATCAAGTGCATGTGTGTACTGTATAATATTAACAAAAGAGCAGCTTACTACTGAAAACGGCAAATATAGGAGTGAGTGGGGATCGAACCAGTACTCTTGATCACACTTGGTGATATCGATCACGGTTATTTCTGTTGATTAATTCATGCTTTTTTACTTAGAGTCAGAACATGAGCTTGTTCAGCTTATTCAGCTTCTGATCTGACTCAAACAGCGCCAGTATAACTTCACACCCAACCTGACGCTGTTCGTTTTCAAATAATATTGCATTACTTCGACGATGTTTTCTGATTGGTACTATTCGCGTCATAAAATGATTTCTTCAAAATGTCACATATATTTGTCTCTTTCTTTTTTTAAAATGTGCGTTGTAGCACTCAGCAACTGGCCACCTGCATGTTCTTGCGCACACTAAATCAGACAGCGCTATATGCAATCATCAGATTCAAATGTTAAGTTATATAGCACAGAATGGAAATCAGCAGTTCTTAGCATTCCACCACGCAAGCTGTCATATCAACCGCCTACTGTAACTTGCTTTCTTTTTTCTTCGGTTATAGTCTTGAATAAAAGTGCACTTGTTTTGTTATACTTTTACATCAACATATGTTCCTGTGTTTGAGCTACATGGGCATGCTCAAAAAATACACGTATAATGCCACGAAAAGTGCATGCAGACACTTCAGTTCGCAAGCATTGGTACGACAATGCAGTCACAAGTACACTGCAGGGCTTTAGCGCGTCTTTATGTGAAAACAGCATCAGATGGGGAGTGTCTGATGATTGCATATAGCGCTGAAGTGACTGCTGTTTACTATGCTTTCCTCTGCATGTCCTGGAGTACAAAAGAAACAGCATACGGCAACACGTGGGGACTGGCAATACTGGGGGAAAAAAACACGCGGTCGTATGTATCGTGATACACTGCAGAACTATAGCGCGTCTTTATGTAAAAACAGCAGTGTCAGGTGGGTGGCGGTAGGTATGGATCCTGAACGCGACTGAGACAATGAAAAGTGAATTTAAAAAAAATAAAGCTAACCTTTACAAATATCATAAATTACACCGGCTGTTACAGACTGAAATCAAATGTACCTTTTTATTCTAAAATAGTGAAAATAAGAACACTTCTCAAATGGGAGTTGTGCAGGATCGAACTCATGACCTTCTGATTCCCAGTCAGCGACTGATACTGTTGCGCCACGGAAGCAGTGATAGTTAAGTCATGTCAATGTCTCACACTAAGGCGGGTTTTTTTGGCGGTGGCTTTTTTTTGTACCTTTTGTGAAAGTGTTTCTTTGATATTTGGACTTCAGGCTTCATACATTATATAGTTTATGCCTACATTTTGTCAATTGCTACTATATATAACACGTTTCTGTTTTAACAATGTGTTTACACAGATTACTGTAGAAATGCAACACATATGAAATGCGTGTGTTTCAAATAACAATCTTATTATTTCTACTCTAAAACTCCACTTCACTCCCAGGTAATCAATCAAGGCAAGAGCTGGGAAAAGCCTGTTTACGTTCTAAGTCGTTGGGGGGATGGAATAGCCGGCTGCTGGCAGCTTGTCTTTATCAGTACATTTAGATGACAAAAGACGCTGGCGGAGAGGTGAGAAAGGTTTTAAGAAGCGATTTAAGGTGGGCCGGATATACGAGTTTTTTCATAGGCTCTGGTAATTCTAGTGTTAAAGTACAAAATTTTCTTAGGTTACTACCAAAGGCAACTAAACTAACTAGAAGGAAACAATGATTGCACTTTATGTCTGTCTTAACTTGGCAGAATATGTATTTATGAGATGATGATAATTTTACTTTTTTGTTTAAAAACTTTTTCTAACTATAAGGCTTGAATTTGGCATCTTTAGTTTATATGTTGAGGGCTTAAGCAAGATTTATACATTAGGCTCCTGGCCATCAGACAGGAAACAGAATATTTGCACACCCACCCACACTTAGCATATATGTTTATTTTAGGACTACTGTTCAAGTAAAAAAGTAATCACAATAAATCGCAGTTATTATTTATTTTTTAATCAAAATTAACTGTTTATCAATGACAACTTATCATCTTTCCTTTAAATATATTATAATTTTTCTATAATGTAGAAATAGCTCAGTGATTACTTTAATATGAAAGTTTTAATAATCAGTTGCCTATGCATATTAAATTATTTCACTTAGTTAGTTGAACTGTTTTGTGTAACAGGAACAATTGAACAGTGAAACACTACACTAATCAATCAACAGTTTCTTTAAAATTTTGAGCCGTATCACAATACCAACTAATGTACCACTTTGATCGGCTACATTAAAATTTCAGCCTTTAACCTACTTAGTGTTAGACCCAAGCATCACTCATGCTGTAAAACCAGTGCTAAAAGCGTTAGTTCCGAGTGTCTATCGGGCAATGGTATAAAAGTGTCTTGAGTAAGTGTTAGACCAAGAATTACTCTGGCTGTAAAAAGTGCCAGCAGCGTTTGTGCACAGCATTAGTCAACAGTATAGGCATGACTTGTGTAAGCACCAGAGCCAAGTGCTACCGGGCAACGATGCAGACACGTCTTTTCCTAGTCTCACAATGGCGTCTCGTAAAAAAACGCCTCTCATCAGCAGTGGTGACAAGGTGAATTTGTCTTCAGGCAGTGAAACTGAAACGGGCAGTGGAACTGAAAGTGATTCTGATGAATCTGAAAGTGAAGCAAACATCACTTGCATATGTGCAGTGTGCAGATGATTATTATTATTATATTTTCTACACTTCTGACCTTGTAGTTTTATTGTTTTACAGTAGAAAGATGATTTTTCAAGTCAAAAAAGCAACATGTTTTACATGTTTTTTTTGATGAAAAAATGTAATGCTAAAGATGTTAAAAATCATATGAATATGAAAAATAAGACATTATTGATTTTCTTGTCTATTTATTCAGCCAGCTTCTTAAAAATACCAGTTTATTTGCACTGGTTGTTCAAGAGATGGTGTTCAAATACAGAAACGTTTGCAAGAGACCTGAGTTAGAAAATGTTACTTTTAAATTAATTTAGCTACATTGCTCATTACTTTAAAAAAGTAAGTAAATATGTATATGATATAACCAACATAAAATTACAAAGAGGCTGGAAAGAGAATGGGAAGGATTTTGGGACATCATAAGAACTGAACCGAGTTGGAGATAGAAAAAGAAACAAGGATGAGGAATAGAAAACTTGAAAATGAAGGGAAGAGTGGGATCTGAGAGAGATGATGCTAAATATAAAGCATTTCAAAGAAACACTGAGACATCTAACTTCTAACAATATTTAATTTTGAGGACATGGCACCAACAAGATTAAAACATTTTGGGCAATGATCATCTTGACAGCTGCTCACACAGAACAAAAAGACAGTGAAAGGAAAGATTAAGTGGGAAAGGAATTTCTTAAAACTTCTAAAAACACAGCTGTACCTGGTTATTACAATATGTTACAAGAAAGGAAAGATGTGGATTCCCAAGTATTAAATTATGAAACGAACTGAAAAAAGTAAAAACGTGAGGAGGATCTGAAGGAACAGTGGCAAAAAACCCTTCTAAATACAGATAAGTTTTATGCCACAGAATTTAGATCAAAACAGAGGTGATCAAAATAAGACTGGAGAGAGTATTAGCACAGGGCTCTACAAAGATACTGAAAAGTAAGGGAGAGAGATGATAGCCCTTTCTGGCACCATTTGTCTCTGAAAGGCTGAAAAAGAGTTAAACTGGTAAGAATTAAAGCCATGGGGGGGAAAATATCACGTTATGGTTAAATTAATAAAACCCTCACAAAAGCTTCAAGAGAAAACTAATCAATGCAGTCGAAAGCCTTGACTGCAACAACGGTTCAAAAACAAAATTTTAAAAGCCTGTGGCTGAATAACTGTAATTTCACTAAACCTAGTCAATTCTGAAGAACAACAAAGAAAAGCTGACCACAAAATGTCTTAGGAATTTATATATTTTATAGCATCCACAAACTTACATGATATTGAGAAAAAAAAAAAACTGACTTAAAACACATAACCTTCTGCTAACCTGACTTTATCACAGTATAATATCATGTATTTTGAAGGCAGACACTCTGGCCAACTGAAGACCTAATGGCTGAATGATAGGTTTCAATATGCCTTTGGCAGGAGAAAAAAATATACAAGTGAAATCAAATGGCAATAAACACAAGAAACTTAAAGAAAACTCCAAAATCCTTGGAGGGAGAAGAATCTGAACAACAGCCAGCAGAAGAGTGCTATAAACCAGTTCATCCACTGCACCAGATAAATCTATACTGTAAGAGGAATTTTAATAATAAAAAAAAAATTGCCAGTATACTCAAAGCTATTAAAAGACTTAGAACATGCTTTACATTTAAATGTGTTTAAATGTATACGTACTGTATATACCAAAAAAAAAAAAAAAAAACGATTTTCTATTGGTTCATCAATGTCTTTGATGAATAAGAAGCATGCTTGTGTGTACAATTAATCAGTATTATGTTTGTAATTTATTAAAAAAAAAATGTTTCCGTGTGAAAAAGTGTATACAAATACATTATACCGGTATCTATTGAAACTGCAAGACTTCTTAGTGATAAGGATTTTTGGCCATACGGCCCATCCTAGCAGCCAGAAAATAAAAAGTCAATAAAAAAAGACAAAATTGCTGCCTACACAATTCTGAAGCTGTGGTGTATAGAACAACACAAAGCCAGAAAGTAAATGGGGAAGAGAGGCACATTCTTGTTTTGTATATATACTGGAACTCCTTTATACCAATGTCAGTATGCCTTTATAATGCCTCATTGTGACACTGACTGCTCTTTTATCTTAAGGGGAGTCAGAGGTAGTTTAATTTGAGGCAGGAAGTTGTTGTTTGTCTTAATATCTGTTTATTTGCTGTGTGCCTGTAAAAAGCTAAATTTGCTCCTTAGGACACAAAGTTCTACCTACCTATCTAGGCGGTGTTAGAACTGAATAGAAATAAACTTAATTTGTAACTATATAAAACAGATAAGAACTTCATCCTTTAAAATGCTCAAAAAACCTAAATTGCCTCTTGTCAATAATAAAGAAAAAATGAAAATACAAGCTGATGCACATAATTCGCATACCCTTTTTAGATCCGTCTGTGGTTTCACGCAACGCAGAGTACAACAGGTCACAGGAGAAATCCTAGCATCTCCTCTCTACTGAATAGTAAACAGAGTAATCTTTACTGTAGTGTACATAAATTGTTCTTTCTTTAAAACTGCTCCAGCACTTCATCTTATTAAACCATTTGCCCTTACTTTTTTGGCAACTGTTATTGTCTAACAAAAAAAAAAGAATGTTTAGAAGACACACACAGCAACCCTGGAATCATTGTGCTTTATGCTGTTAATTGCCATCATTTTCATATTTTAGTGTTAAGTGAACAATCAGTTATTTAAAGAAACAATATTTCAAGCCTGACTATGTTGAAAAGAACAAAGAGTATATATATATATATATATATATATATATATATATATATTATATACTCTGCAACACTATCTCCTGGAATATACTAGTTACTAGGAAGGGTCATTGCCAATGAATGAAGAGCAAAACTCAAACATTCACTAATAGTTGAAAACTATTATTTTTGCTTTAAAAATAAACAGCCCTGATAAAAACAGCTTTCAATTTTGAAAGCAATGCCTCATACGGAGCCGTTAACAAAAAAAATTTAAAATAATTACAAAACCAGCACAGACCTATACATTTGTTTGGCATTCCCTAAACTAATACCAATGTGTCGTACACATGGAAATCTGCCACATGTAATTCAATACCTATGAAAACATCTGAGTACATGAAACAAACACACAAAAATCACATTAATCCAAACCCACCCCCTTCTTAAAAAGAAAAAAAAATCCTTCTGCAATCAGTTATTTTAAATACATTCACAAATGCACTTAAACTGAATAATGTTAGACATTACAAATGTTTAAACTAAATTAAAAGTTTGAGCCGAATGTACAAATAAAGCAGACACACATTAAGAGCTGAAAAACGGCACCCAGAGGTCAGCATCAGTGTTGTCAGTACAAGTGAGTCAATCAGACAATACAATAAACATAGGAACTGTCAATTTAAAATACAGAGGTAAAAGATGCTGCTTTCATACAAAGCTATTTATGACTGTAAAGAAATGGCACTTTAAGACTGATAACTACTTGTTCATGGCCACAAGAAAACTTACTGTTTTACAACACCTTGGCTACAAGGCCATACTGTGTTCCAAGAAACTATCTGCTTGTATGCATTTTTAGATATGGATTTACTATGCTGTAATAAAATCAACTGCAAAACATACAAGTAAGATGCAAAGTTATATTAAATGACATTTTTAAAATGTTATAAACAAATTGGACAGGTTGATATGAAGTGGCAGAGTATTATAAAATATGTAGTCTTTTTACAGCATCATTCATTGCCTCAGTTGTTTAGCTGCTAGCAATAAATCACAGAAATTAAACAATAATTCAAGAAGAAAACTACAGCAAAAACAAAATTCAGTTACAGTATTTTTACTTAAATATTGTACTTAAAGGGCGGCACAGTGGCGCAGTGAGTAGCACTGCTGCCTCGCAGTAAGGAGACCTGGGTTCATTTCCCGGGTCCTCCCTGCGTAGAGTTTGCATGTTCTCCCTGTGTCTACGTGAGTTTCCTCCGGGTATGCCGGTTTCCTCCCACAGTCCAAAGACATGCAGGTTAGGTGCATTGCCGATTCTAAATTGTCCCTAGTGTGTGTTTGGTGTGTGGGTGGGTGTGCGCACCCTGCGGTGGGTTGGTGCCCTGCCTGGGGTTTGTTTCCTGCCTTGCGCCCTGTGTTGGCTGGGACTGGCTCCAGCAGACCCCCTTGACCCTGTAGTTAGAATATAGCGGGTTGGATAATGGATGGATATTGTACTTAATGCAAAGAATAAAAAGTGAAATTTATAAATAAATATGTAATTTAACACTTTGTTTTTCGTTATGGTCTGGATGTCTATAATCACTTCTTATCATACCTTTGTTTCCATTTTGCTACATTCTAATATTGTTGAATCTGTCATTATATAAGCTACACTCAGGTGAAAAAGTATGTACACTCCATGAAATGTCTATTCTTTCTTAACATATGTGGACATATCAAGATTTGATCTTCACTTAAACATTATCTATAATTATATTATTGAACCTTTATCTAACAATCACACTACATTTATATTTTGTAGTCCATTGTAAAGTTTAAACAAAAATTTAAATAAACACAAACTTCACAAGTAGAAAAAGTAAAATAATCCATACATTTATCACTGCCTCAAACACCTAAAATATCCTGAGCAAATGACTAAGACATTATTAGAGAGAATCTTGGAGGAACCTCTTATTTAAATCTCAGACATTTACTTTGATTTTCTCTTGGTTGCTGAAGTATATGTTATCACCATGCCTTGATCTAAAAAGCTCTCTTAGGCATGTTTTCCTGTGAGAGCTTATCAGTGCAAGACTAAAGTGAACTCATGAGTATCTAGACAAAGACCAGGATATCATTAACTTTGTGGTCTGGACAGATGAAGCAAAGACAGTTATTTTGCCACAAAGACTTGTCTGGCAAAAACCTAAAATAGCATTTGATCAGAACCACCAGATACCAGCTGTAAAGCATGGTAGTGGAAATGTTATGGTTTGGTGCTGCCTTGCTTTATCAGGGCCTGAGAAGCTCACCATCATATAATCCACTATGAATTTTTCATCGTACCAGAAAGTGCTTGATGTTAATGTGAGACTGTCTAAGCTCTACTGAAAGTGAACCTTGCAACATGATAATGAACATGAACATGAACATATCAGTAAATCCACTGACAAATAGACAAAAAGAAATAAATAAGAGGGTTCTGGAACGGCAAATCCCAGATCTGAATCCCACTGAGATGCTATGGGAGGATTTGAAATACGGGTCATCCCTGAAACATTACACAGCTGAAATAATTCTAGAAGAGTGAGAAACATTTTTTTCCCAATCAATAACAAAGATGGCTAGACAGCCCTAGGAAATGCCTACTTCAGGTCGTTTCTATCAAAGGGGGCAATGCCAGATTTTAGAGTTAAGGGAGTACGGTTTTTCTACATACAGAACTGGCATGCCTGTTCATTTTTCACTGCATAAATTTTGCACAGACAAATTAAAATTAGCCTTGTTTTCTTCCAGCTTACATCACCTTTACCTAAAGAGATTCTTTAATTGAAGATCAAATCTTGACATGACCACCTATCTAAAAAAGGATAAAAAAAACATTTTATGGAGTGCAGTTACTTTTTTCAAGTGACTGTGTACCTGACAGTGTGTCAGATTATCTCAGCATTGGCTTGTAGCAATGTGTGCTTGAATATTAAAAGTATTATGAATTCAATTACATTGCATTTTTGTTACAATTGGCTACTCACCTTCCAAACTGCACTCAAACAATAAAGACAATAGGTCCAAACCAACAGTGCCCACTTTTTTTTCAACACTAAATGTATCAAACAGACCTGAAGAATTAACTTTAAGGAATCACTCAATACTTTTCATGTGCAATCTTATAATCACAAAACTCAATTAAACCTAAGCACATTTTCAGAAGAACAAATTAAGTTTAAAACACCCCACCTCTTGGAAAATATACATACACATATTGCAAAAGATTAGTACTCACAACAGTTAAGTTTTATTATTAAACAAAACCTGCATCACTTAAACAAAGAACACTTCTGCCATCTAGTGAGGGAAAAAAAAAACACATAATAGACATCCTAAAGTAATGAAGCCTAATAAGAGACCTGTAAAACACTTTTCACATTATTTCCTGATCATACAGCTAAGATAATTGTGTTTACTGTAATTATTGGCAAACACAGCAGTGCTCCTTTCTTTTTCTTCTTTTTTTTTTGTAATACAGTGATCTGATTATAAGACTGCAATACCCCTCCAGACAGAGAGTACAAAGAATAATGAGTTAATCTGCTGTGGCTGTTTAATAGGTTTGCATGCAAGTCAAAGTAACACTATGGATTGTAAAACACTATTTTGAGCTTAATCTAAAAATAAATTGCCTGAGGTGCTGTGCACTGATGACTGAAATGCCATGTAATATGCCGTCTGAACACAATGATTTTTCAGAACATGATGATACAAACGGTTGCAGTGACTTTAACTACAAAAAATGTGGCTGCATTTACTTGGGGCCCATTTTTAAATAAGATAGAAATGATAAAAAAAGCACTGCAATCACTACACAGTAAGTCGACTGAGGTTAATCTAAATTAAATTTCTTACGAAATGAAAGGGTTACTTTAAGGTGGATTTTAGCAACTAATAGATATGTAATTTCAATAACATAAAAGCAGTGCTACATCTGAAACACTGCATGAATAAACACAATGTTACTAAAATGTCTACGGAAAACTGCTAGACTGACTTCATGACTGCATACTTTGAGCTGTGGGCAAAGCAAAATGATATTAACCTATAACAGTATCAATATGGGGTGGCATTAGTTCCAGAGATGTGGGTACAAACCAATCCCACCATCTATGTGGAATGTATATGTAATCCCTGTCTCTGCATAGTCTTTCCACTCATTTACAAAAGATACGTTAAGTAAACTTTTAAATATAATCTGGAACAATATGTGGCTGACTTAACAGAGTCTTGGAGGGCCATGGTGCTTTCTGGTTTTCTTCCAGACCATTTTTTATACAGAAGCACAATTAATGACTTAAACTAAGCAAGTTTTAAAACATTCGTGCTGCATAATCTGAAGGTGGTGTTTGACTCAGCGCACTGTTTTAAAGTATAAATAAAAGCCACTTCTAAATCTGCTTACTTCCATTTAAGGAATATCATACAATTTCATCCATATATTAATTTCACTGCTTTTAAAATACTAATTAATGCTTTTGTTCTTTCTCTCATGAACCATTGTAATGCTTTACATGTCTGCCAAACCTATCCATATATAATCTTTAAATGGTACAGAATTCTGCCACTTGCATTTTGACAGGTACCAAGATGTGTTCAAGCAGGAAATGAAAACTCTAGACTTGAGTATCAGCACTGTTGTCCCAATTCTACTCGATTCCGATTCACAATGTCCCCAATTCGATACTGATTTTATCTTGACTGACTTAGCGTGCACCGATATATCTGAAGTGGTGGCGTTTTTAGAGATTACTTACACCATGCATAGAGAACATTAAAATAATTGACAAACTTCAGTGATGCTTTATTTGATCTACAAAGTGACTTCATAACATATTCGTAGGCATGGAATGACATTTCTGAAGAAATACTTGATTAGTAATGAACAGTCAACATTAGTATGTGAAAGATCTGGAACAAAATATTGCTCTAAAAAAAAAAAAACTTTCACAGCACAGTATTCATTCAAAATTCACAATAATTTAACTAACATGCACATCATAATCCACACATATTGGGGGGAGGGGTGCTCCTTGTTTTAAGACAATGCAATGTCATCTACTTTATAAAACATCTGTATCATCTTGAGAATAACAAAATAATTAAATAATCTTAAATGTTATTCAATAACCTATTCGTGTGTTGTGAAATCTCCATGTAAACGCCGTTCAACTAAAATGTTAGCCAAATTAATTCCCCTATTGGACATTTAAAATAATCTTGAATTAGTCTAATTAAAGACACAGCGGGAAGACTTGAGTCTTTCTATAATTCTACGAGTTACACATATCTTCAGTTGCTCACTTGTAGCAGTCATGGAACTCAATCTTGAAAATGTACATTTTAAAGGAAATATCTTGAGTTGATGGTTGTTGAGGAATGGAACATTAAAAGAAAAAGAACCGGCCACCATGACTGATAGCGCCACTATTATGGAGCTCTCTCTAGTCGGTTGCTTTGAGCACACGCCACATTTGTATCACAGGTTGCTCTGAGAATTCCAACAATTGCGCACTTGCCTTGCTGAGTAAGGTGCGTTACAAACTACATCCACCGTAGCAGTACTGCTGGCCACATGCTTAAAAAGAAGCAACATTGATTGGACTTGGCAAAACAGAAAATTGTGATTGATGTGCTCATGCAACAATACACTGTAAATTCTAGAAAGGTTTTTGGAACAACAGAGAGTCATCTTAGCAGCTCTGTATATAGGCAGCTGGGTGGCTCCCAGTGTGACTAGCATGCAGCATATTTGTCTACAACACATCCACCATAGGTGCCCGGTCATTTTCAATGTGCGATTGTTACGTAGAAATCTGCTGCCCTGGCTGTTGCAAGTTAGGGCTGGAACACTCATTCAGCTGGCCAGAGAGATGCGGCGATGTTTTGCTTAAGATCTTCATAAAGCCTCGCTACAATAACTTCACTCAATTGTTTTCTAGTTGGTATAGCATACCGCAATTCAAAGACCTGTATCATTTGTCAAAAGCTCATTTTCAATAATGGTGTCGGGTCTCTCATCTTTACATATAAAACCTGCTATAAATTCTGATTTTTTTTGGGCATGAGGCAAACTAAACAGAAGCTTGAAGATATGCCCCATCTCCAGAGTAGATTGTTTAGGCTCTGCTCATTTGGATGTTGACTAAAATTACATTTATGTGTGGCATCGGGATAAATGGATTCTCAAATTTGTTGTGTTGACCTTATGAATAACATTTTGGATGGTACTGGGAAGTGGGAGGTTAAATTGATTTTGTAATTTTTGAACTTGCATTTAACCTCCTTCTGCCCAACTCCCACCAAAATGCCATGTATAAGGTCAAAAACCTCTGCAAGTTAATGTGTATATTTACAGCTACTGTACTTGGACAAATTACCATCATTAATTAATACTATGGCAATTTCTAATAAATGTAAGTAAGTAAAACAAGCCTTCAACACGCTAAAAAATTATATTGGGCTCAAAGCTTCTCAAACTATATGCCATATTACAAATATTCCCCTAACATGTTGCGATATTGTCCCAGAAAGGAATGGACACTGGAATTTACTGCTGTTCCTATAGAACATCTGTGACATAATGTTCTCTTCTTGTATAACTGAGAGTGTGACAATGTATTTGAAACACCTCATTGCAGAGCATCAGTTTATTCATTCAATAAAATCTTGACAACAACACAAATCTGAAACATCACTTCATAGTTCACCACCCTGAGTGCATACATCAGGATAGGCCCTCTGGTAAAAGTTTCGTCAATGGCTGAAGCAAAGCACAGGTTTTTCAAGCCAAGCATCAACAACTTCAAGAATATGACGAAGTTATTTACAAAAAAGCATCAGATGGCCATAGTCCATCACTATGAGTCACTAGGGATGAAAGCCATTGAGTCAGGGCCTGTTAAAACTCAAATGATAGATGACCGTGACCACAGGGAATTGATTTCTGAGCTTTTTCAGTTTGATTGTACAACTGAATTAAGATGTACAACTTGGGTCAGATGTGATGGGGTTGAATATAAGACTGGTCTTGTTGTTTGCATAAATGTTGTGGATGTGTTGCAAAGTTTAGTATAATTCTTGACATTGTTTTCAAAGGAAAGGTTTTCTTTATTGGGTTGAATTGGGAAACTGATAAGTTTTATAATCCATTTTATTTTCAGATATCATATGCATGTGACAGCCTTTTTTATACTACTAAATTTTGCAAGGTGTTAGGTTTACAAGAACTTTAAAGTGTCACGAATGATAATGTCACTTTCATTTTCTTTTAATTTTATTTTAATTGTACATTGTCTGTGGAAGTTCCTTTCTTTACTGTTTGCTTTTGCAATTCACTTACTATCACTAAGCAACTTGAACCCTTTGGTCATCAAAAACAACATGGATGCAGCAGCTGTATAAGATGTTAGTTTTTTCAATCACAACTCACAAATGTAATGTGTTGGTATATTCCACTATTAAAATGACTCATTGTTTATTTCACATGTGCCTATACTTAGAATGCATTAACATCCCAAAAGATAAAACATTAACACTAATCAAATATAAACACTAGTGCTGAACACCAAAAAAAAGTGTATATTTTTAAGGCTGTAAGTGGTGCATTTTAAATTCCAATTTATTGTTGAGAATGCACAGATAAGTGTTAAATGTCAACACTTATAAGGTTTTTCACACAACACCAAAATGGTGTTATTTACCTCAATCCTTTAAAAAGGTATGAAATTAATATTTTACTGGTTTTAATGGTGGTTTCAATAAATACACTTTAAAAGTATTACATGTTCAGTTTGGTTAATTATCACTAACACCTGCCAAATCATTACACAACCTTGGTGTGGTGATCAATGACCAGCTTTCCTTCAAGGACTATGTTCCTTTGGTCTTGCAGATTCACATTGTACAATATTCACAAGATCAGAACATATCTGACAGAACATGCTGCATAACTCCTGGTCCAGGTGCCAGTCTTGTCACGGTTGCACAACTGCAACTCTCAACTGGTAGGAGCAACGGCATGCATCACCAAGGATCGCTGAAGATGGTTGTCAGCATTTGGATACAATTAAGAGAGCAAACTTTTAAGAAAATGATGAATTAAAAAGGAAATAAGCATTTCAAGCTTTGACAAAAATATAAAATTCTTCAGAATTTCCTTGTATAATAGAATACAAAAATCATGAGTGGTCTCCCCTAGACTTTCTTGTATATTCAGATATGGGGATGGATATTTGAGGAGTAAACCGCAAAACAATGATTATATTTTTATATTATGTACATTAAAGAACCATCAACAAAAAATCAAATCAAATTAATAATATATTATAATTATTATATAATTAAAGCTGAATAAATCGGACTCTGCAGCTGCATGAATAAAAGTAAAGTACCACTTCTGGTTAACAGAAATAGCCCAAACATTGATAGAAATCTACATTTCACACCTAATACTTGTATGCAAAATTTGGTTGACCTAAGTGAAGGCGTACTCAAGTTATCGTGACTATACACACACATAATTCCAATAACGTTTTCTTCGACTCAGGGAGGTCTAAAACATCGAGATTCTCCAAAATCTCGACATGTAATTGTCCAAAGATTCTAATACTTTCCCTATACTTCGTGTACGAGAAAGTAAAAAAGAATAGCTCACTAAATAATGATATCAAATAAAGTAAAAATGATTGAGCTTATTTCACAAAAATAGTCTAGCAAAATCCCACATGCACAGGAGGCAAAAAGTGGATTGAGACCAAGTGGTTGAGAAGCACTGGTCTAATGGATTGTACAACTTCTGTCTAAATTAAACTAAATAGTAAAAAAATGGAAAGACTTATGTTGACCACATCCCCAAATTCTCAGAAGTATGGCTAAGAATAAACAGTCATGCATAACAAAATACTAAAACACTTAAAAGTATATAAAAAAATAATGTATTCCATTCTGATTAGTATTACATTTCTGAGGGTAAATGTCTGATGTACAAAATGAGCAATCTTATGTTAGACTATAGCTCTGCTGCCAGCTTGCAGCCGATTAGGAACTACATAATTTATTTCAGTTCAACAATCTCAAAGAAACACACACACACAAACACAAAACATGAATCTTATTAAGCCACACATCACAGTGAAAAGAGAGGTTTGGGATTTCTAGGCCTAGGCACTAAACAGATGTATATTTATAGATTTGCAGCAGGTTTAGATCAATTAACACAGGGAAACAGAATGGTGTGAGATGTCATTTTTAAATATCACGTGATCACGCAAAGCTAATTTTACAGAAGTCTCCCAACATTAGAAGGTCCAAAAATGGTAAAATGCAAATTGGCATTGATGCAATAAATAGTATCTGACTTATAGAACAACTGATTTACCAAACTACTCAACATGAGATATGCAGGCTGAAAATACACAAAAGTAAAACAAATGCTTCTTTAAGCTGACTCAACATTATCTCCCAACCATTAGGCTGATTTACCAATGCATATAATAAACAAGTATATTATCTCAGCCCCGCTGGCAACACAAATTATACCAGCAATATTTTAAAATGCTTCTGCTCACAATATTTTCAAGTATCAGCAAAACTGTAGTCATAAGTATCCATTCATAAAATCAAAGCAAATGTTAACTGTTTTGCAACTAACAAACATTTTGCTAATAAATGAACTGGTCAGCTGCTATTTTGATGAATCAATCAGAGGTTTTATATAAGTTTTGTTGCGGACTGTAAGGTCTAGATTTACTGCACACTTACATATCCTTTGTCAAAAAAACTCTACTACTAGGTGTAGAAACCTGAAACCGGATTCTGCACCGCTGGATATGGATTTACAGAAGTCAGAAAGAAACAGGAGAAAGTAACTCTAAGATAGCTTCACCAAGGATGATTGAAAGAGGGACCACCTTTACTTTAATGGGTTTTCTTCTCAGGTACTCCCATAATACTGCTATGTTCCTGTACCAAATCAGCTCATTTTTACAGACCTTACAAGACACACATTTCTTCCTAGTTGTGATGTCGAAACAGCTCTCCACTTCTGAGTTCTTTGGTTTATGACCATACTGTCTGCATCCTTCACATCATACATTTCACATTCTTATTCAATGAAGTGACACATGTATTATGTAACAAGTCAACTAATCAATAACAAATTTAGTTAGAAACTGTTTTCATCATTGATTATTATCAATAAGAACTATAAGATGCTGCTGCATTAGAAAATATATGGCCTTTCTTACATCTGAAAAACTCTTTTTTTATCTAAGTAACATTCAGCACATCAGGGTTGTACAATATACCAGCACTGAAAAGGTACCAAAAAACACAATTTTACCAGCACTTTGTTAATTCTGATATCAGAAATGAATGGTAGTTTTCAAGTACCGTTCACCAAGTCATTTATTAGCACAATCGAAACTCCAAGGGGAGATAACCCAACACCCCAAGGCTTCAATATCATATACTGTATGTATTATATCTAGTTCAAATCACCAAGAGGGAGTCACCCTGCTCTTTGAACATATATTAATATAACCACAATTTATACTCCTAGGGGGAATCTTCTCTCAGCCTCCAGCCACCAGTCCCTGTAATGACTGCAAGAAGGCATGCAGTTTAGGGGCACAAAGCGGGGAAGAAAGCAGATTGAAGGCAGTTTGTTGAGTATGGGAGGGTTTGCTGCTAAGTTATTTGTTACAACATTTTTGTGTCAATCCAACAACAGAGTACACCAACATGACAATAACTTGAATCATTTTATTTCAAGTGTGGTAGACACTTTTACCATTTTAAATCACTAGACAAAGAGCCCGTTTCGACAACGTAAGATGAAACGGGCACGAGTGGAATAGTAATAAGTATAAGCACCACAAACCTGATATAGGTGTATTGAATGAATGCGTAATTAGGCCTGGAGCTGTAGTCGAAATCGCCTTTCAGGCCTCTAGAGCTTTAATCGAAGTCGCCTTTCTCTTTGAATTTTTGTGGCTGTAAATCCGCCGCCTGCCGCGATGTTGGTCGAAGTCGCCTTTCTCTTTGAATTTTTGCGGCCGTAAATCCGCCGCCTGCCGCGATGTTGGTCGAAGTCACCTTTCTCTTTGAATTTTCGTGGCCGTAAATCCGCCGCCTGCCGCGATGTTGGTCTCGTAAGGTTTTTCGGCCAGCTGCGCAGAAGTCGACTGTACATTCGGCTTCAGACATGCGCAGAAGGCGACTGCGCATTCGGCTTCAGACAGACGTGAGTGAGTGAGTGAGGAGTCTATAAGATTATGCTTGTCATTAACTCACTCACATGATACTAATTCTGTTGCATGTATCAATAGGGTTTTTTTTTTTTCTTTAAAAAACTCAAGTTTGTCCATATTGCTCTTCCTCTTCAAGCAAATAATCAAATTAAAACCCCTTGGCATTCTTCTGTTCACCAAGGCAAGAATGGAGCTTCTACCTAAATCATGCACCTAATACAAGAAGCTCTTTTGTAACCTATATGGTCAACAATGATCTAATGTGCAACCATTAACTGCTCCTTCAGATTCTCCCTCACTATCTCCTTATTTACATATAATCTCTTCTCCATACATTCCTCTCCATGAGACATAACCAGCAGCACTTTCACCACACCCCACTGCATTACTTCCTTCTGGAACTGTTTCGGAGCCCATGGTTTCATAGAACAAGATATCCATTCTTTCTGACAAATTTACAGAAATCTATTGTGCAAACTGCAAAATCACAAAATACATTAAACTCCCTCAACACATCATCACAACCTGAGTCATTAACCTGACTTCCTGGGAATGAAGAGAATATGCTGCTTACTGTGACACCTCAATGCTAAACAGTTATTTTTAAATAGGAAGCAATTCTAAACATAGTCCAATAAGCATTTGTCACAAAGAAATGCAGCTGTGATTTCACTGTCACTCAGCATTGTTTCATAAAGTTTAAAAACAATTTTAGCATAATTTGTACAAATAATTGTAATCAATTACTTTCAGCAAAATGTACATCATAGACGGACACTGCTGTATGTGCTTAGCTGGCTGACTCAGCACATGAAATGATCATGTTAACCTTCACTGAGATAGCTGTTGATAAAATGAAAAAGGTGCCAATTCCAACTGTTTCTCTGGTTGCCTCCTCATCCTCAATGTGTTTCTTGCTCTTCATGTAACTTGCTATTAAATCTTCATTCATGTTCCTCATGGCACTAGATTTCCAACATAATTTATATATCACATGTTCTAGTCTTCATCTTTTTGCAGGCATTGCTTGAATTTTAGATCTGTCAGCCACCATACATACAAGGTTACTATACATATGTTTAGCCAGCATTCTGCCATGGATGTTAGGCTAATGAACAGCTCACTTTAAAACTCCTGCAACAGAGTCTGACAAAGCAATAAGTTCTTAAAAACTTTTCTAACTTGCAAATAAAATTACATGATAAATTAATGACAGTTCTGGAGTAATAATTGATTTTTTTAAACTTCTCAAAGTCTGGAAAAAGAAATGTATTTTTCCTTACCTTTTCCGGAATGTCCAGGAGAAAGGTTTAATATCTAAACTTTGCCTATGCATAATAGCCCATGCAGTCAAAATACTTTTACTATTTATAGTACACTGAAACTAAACGGTGTGCTCAATTAGTATAATGTGTAATTTGGACTTATTGAGCAAAAGTAAGAGAAGTGGCAAGCCCTGTTCAAATTAAAACTTTCCTGTGTTTCTTTCATTAGTGAACACATACATTTTTACAGGCTGCATACATTTAACATCATAACATTCTTATAACATACATCCACTTCTTTCATATTTTAAATATAAAATCAGAAATGGCTGATGACAGACTAAAGAATAGCACTTTAAGAATGCAAATCAGCCAATTTCAAATATCTTAGCTTCAAAGCTAAAGCCAATCAGCCCAACAGTAATGACCATTTATTAATAAACACTATATGTGCTACCCATCTGTGGGGATTGTAAAAACATAAAATGATGTAATTGAACAAAATGTATGTGTGTAAGTACAGAAAATAGGACAGAATGATCAAACTTGTTTGTGTTTTGCGTACGTGACAAAAAGCATGTATACTTTCTGGAAGTTTTCTTTTAATGATGTGTGTGACAAGAAAATATACCTTTAGGGTAATGACTTTACAAATTGGAAAAATACAAAATGAGTCAGGACGCTATTTTTATTGCTTACGTGGTCAACGATCAGGAGACTAGAAAGGTATAAAAGAGCAAGGACATCTGCGCTCGAGGCAGATGAAGTGCGGTGTCCTAGGACTGTGTTTCTCTGTCATTTTACCCTTGTCTGGTATGTATCAATAAAAGGTTTTGACTAATTTTAATTTTCTTCTCTGTCTTCAGTCACAAAAAGTGTCCACAGTTTTTGGCGCCCGGACGTGGGGCAAGAGACGGCCGGTCGACTCCTCCAGCGAGACCATTTCAGTGATCCGTCTTACCAGCGGACTGCCGTCAACTTGAGTACTCCGGCAGCAGAGCATGCAGCTCCGGCAAAAGTTAGGACTGCCCTGTCCTGAAACAGTTCTTGCGTGAGGAGCCCCTGGTCTCCTCTTTGCTACATCCACGGTGACTGAACGGATTTCCAGACAGAGCTTGCACACTTCCAGGCTGGAGTAAGCACCGGGGGATTTCCGAACATTTTTTATTTTCTAAATAACGGGAGGGCGAGTTTCCTGTTGACCGTCTAGTCATACTCATATCTCAACGGGTTGCTTAAGGTGATGGAGACTTGACCCAAGCAGTTTGACGCATACGAAAGGTCTGACGAAAGGATACTGGCCTCACCCATATCCTAGACTCGGCTGGACGTATTGATGTAGTATTCTGCTGAACCGAATCGGACACGAAGTCACCTGAGCTGGAATCCGGGGATGTGAGCGGACAGGCTAACGGGACGAGTAACGGGGTGGTATATATATGTATGGAAATATAAACCGAAAAAGAGCACAGATTGCAGGATTGCTGTTAGGACGGAATAAATAAATCTACATACTAAAAGCAACAATACCGTGTTCTCCTGGGAACTGGGACAGGACCGATAGTTAAGTGTCTCCCCTTGGGAAAAAAGAAGGGAACAGTAAGGGAACAGTGAGTGGCACACTTAATACCTCGCTGATTCATACGGACAAGGGATTAGGCGAATCAGTATATAGTTGGAAAATTAAATACAGGACCCGGGAGGGCAAGGGGACATAATGGGAACTTATAACAGTAAGCCTGTTAATCGCCGCACAGGGGGATCAAAATCATTAATGCTGGAAGAATTATTTTCGGAGGATCAACAGACGCCCCGTAAAAATGGGTCTCCTAGGAAATTTATAGAAAAGAAGACAGGTTTAGATTTCAAGAAGGCATGTAAGAAATGGAATAGACAGAGTGGTGGGCGTTGGCCGATAGAGGGGACAGGAGATGTAAGTGAAATACAGGAAGTCAGGAAGATCCTGTGTAGGAATAAGCAGGGTTGTTATAATAGTGGACCGTATCGAATGGATATGTTCGATAGATGGGAATTAGTAATAAAAGACAGAAATTTAGAAGCAGTACAGAAACAGAATGAATTGTTGCGGGCAAATGAGGGAAAGGCTAAAAAGGAGAAAGAGGAATTACTAATTACATTACAGAAAGTTCAGATAGGCACTGAACCACAGGCAGATGGGAGGAAAAGGAAGAATAATCCAAATAAAGACCCCCTTTATCCTATTATTTTTTCCCCTCCTCAGTACCAACCTCAGGCACCTCCATTATCCCCTCCTCTATCCCCCATTCCGACTGCCCCCCCCTGCACTACAACTAGCAGAAGTTTCCCCTGATGATCCCCCAGGCACAGATCACTATGACCCCTCTACCCATCGTGATGACCCACCCTGTACTAGACAAACCCCCGTCTCCAAATGCACTCGAAGTCAAACCTCCACTCACAAACCAGCTCCAACTTTTTTCTCTTCTGATCCTTCACCTTCACTTACTTGCCCTTTAATAGAAGTTCCCAATCCTCATTATAACCCTGCCCATCCAGCCGGACCCCAAAATCCCACAACAGTTATGATAAATCGGAACTGGGACATCCAAGAATTAAAAGATGTCGTGAATGCACTTCCAGATCCAAAAGAAGTAGGAGGACTAAAATTTGTTGAACAACTTGATCAGTTAGATAGCATGTATAAGCCTAACGCTGCTGAATGGACCCAGGTACTTCGTCGAAAGCTTGGGACTACATGGGCCACTGTTAGCAGGGGTGTCCGCAATGACGTTCCATGGGTATGGAACCCAGCTTTAACTCGAGGACAGGGGATAGGTGGAGAAGGCGAATTTAACCCACAATGGGAGGCGTTGAGACAAAATATTGCAGAAAAATATAAAAAAGGAACGGACTGGTCCCTTATTTCTGCTGCAAAACAAAAGAGAGACGAGACGGTTGATGAATGGCCACATAGGATTGAAGACCTTATGGCTAATCACTCGGGCTTGGAAAATGTTGATGACCGCACTCGAGCTGCAGTTCCACCTTTTGTTTCCGGTTTGCGCCTTGATATACAAAACAAGGTCCGCACTTCCTGTATTGAGTGGGAAAGTGCCACGTTTGATGAAGTCAAACGACATGCTGAACATGCCGAAAAACAAACCAAGCAGAAGGAATCGGACTCTCATGCCAAATTATTGGCAGCACAGATGAACTATTATACCAGGAATGCTCCTGACCAAGGTCGAGGATATGGCTTTAGAGGAAGGGGACGAGGACGAGGAAGAGGACGAGGTGGTTTTAGAGCTCCTCCTGTTGACCACAATAAGAATCCTTTTATTCCCTCTCCCTTTAATTCCAATGCTAATTCCTTCTCTTGCTACGCCTGTGGTGAAACTGGACATTTTCGCCGGGAGTGCCCTCACAGACAGCAACAGCCCCCACCTCCCCTTATTCCACCTGTTTTTTCTGACACCCCTGACCAACAATACTGGCCATAGGAAAACGCAGGGACCTCCAGCCACTCTTTTCAACTACCTTTGCTCACCCATAATTCAGAGACTGATCCTTTACTGACATTGTTCGTTGATGGCACTGAGACTATTTTCTTAATCGATACTGGTGCCACTCGATCTACCCTCTCGCTGGCAAAGGTCCCTGCCTCGAACGAAACTGTTACTGTGCTTACTGCTTCTGGACAACCTCACCTTCTTCAAGTATCAAAACCTCTTCAAGTCCAGTCACGTCCTGGCGGACATACCTTACTGCATCGTTTTCTTTTGAATCAGCTTTGTCCAGTTAACCTTTTAGGAAGAGATCTCATGACAAAACTTTCTCTTTCTATTTCTATGACTGACAAAGGTTTTTTCTGTTCAACCCCCAAGTTGTTGTGTCAAATTACCCCTTACCCCAAACCCTCTTTTGCAGCATGGACTTTAGATATTTCCCCACACACCATTCTCCTCAAAGCCCTACACTCTTTTTCCCCTTGTCTCTTTCCCAATTTACAGGCCCCTGACATTTTACACTGTACTGCCCAATACTTCCCTATAGAAGTAGACACCCCCTGGCTAGAATCTTTCCTTACTTCTGGTACTTGCCCCGAAACCCTTCACATCTCCTGTGTTTTTATTTCATCCAAAAAGGCAGCTGCTTCTGTTCATCTTACATGCTCACAGCATATATATTATCTTGGCGGCTCAGTGCCTCATATTTCCTTAGCTAAATCACGCACTGTTAAATGGGGGGAAATAGGACCATGGGTAGAAAAATGCCTTGAAAGAACAGACTGGTTACAAGTTACTCCAGGTATTTTTGATACTCCTGACCGTTTAATAACTAAAGTGGTGTTTCAAACTGATTTTTTAGTACATCGCGCTTTGTGCCGTCCTTCCTCTTTTGCTTGTTCATTACAAACCACTTTCCCTTCTTGGCTCTCTATGCTTCCTGATTCACTATGGTCCCAGGGAAAGAATGATTATGGAAGGATAGCCCATTGTGAGCCTCTGGTGATCCACCCGAAATCCTCCTTCCGCCCGCACCGTGCCCAATATCCTCTGTCTCCCGAAGCAGAGGCTGGCATCTCCGCCGTACATTCCGATCTCGTCAAACGCGGTGCCATTATTCCAATTGAATACTCTCCAGTCAATTCCCCCATTCTACCTGTAAAAAAGGCTGACGGTTCATGGCGTTTCGTACAAGATTTGCGACAAGTAAATTCTGCCATCTTCCCTAGGGCCCCTATCGTCCCTAATCCTTCCACTATCCTCTCTACTATCCCTCCTTCCGCTCGGTACTTCTCCGTTATTGACCTAGCTAATGCTTTCTTTTCTATCCCTGTTCACCCTGATTCTCAATTTTGGTTTGCTTTTACATTCCAAAACCGCCGTTGGACATGGACCGTCATGCCTCAGGGATACACTGAAGCCCCTTGTGTTTATGGACAAGCTCTTGCCCAAAATTTAGAAGGCTTTTGGCCGGAAAGAGGTAGTACATTGATACAGTATGTAGATGACATAATGATATGTAGCGCTACGGAAGAAGATTGTACAAAAGATACCCAGAAATTGTTGCTGTTTCTGGGGGAAAATGGCCATAAAGTTTCTAAAGTTAAGCTGCAGCTAATCAAAACAACTGTAAAATATCTAGGTCATGACATTACGTATGGAACAAGAGCTCTCTCTAGCGATCGCATTACAGCCATCCAAAATCTTCCTAGACCGGTCACAAAACAACAGGTTATGTCTGTTTTAGGTATTCTGGGCTACTGCAGACAGTGGGTTCTAAATTTTACTGAAAGAGCACAGCCGTTGCAACAATTGGCTAATACTCCTGGCATCCCCCTTTCTGGCCAGGTCCAATGGAATGAACAGGCTGAGAAGGCTCTCTGTGACCTCAAAACTGCTCTTCTATCTGCGCCCCGCGCTAGGTTTGCCTGATCATTCTCGTCCATTCACTTTGTTCGTGGACGAAAAGCAGGGATTTATGAATGCAGTACTGACGCAACAACATGGAGATAAACAAAGACCGGTGGCTTATTTTTCTAAAAAACTGGATCCAGTGGCCGCAGCACTTCCTCCGTGTCTTCGTGCTGTGGCTGAAACAACAGAAGCTGTATTAGCAAGCACGGATGTAGTTCTCATGAGCCCCCTAACAGTTAAAGTGCCTCACGCTGTACATTCTATCCTAGTACAAGCCAAAACTTCACATCTCACTACTGCTAGGGCAATACACTATCAGAATGTACTCTGTACTTTGTCAAATGTTACAATTGAAAGATGCTCCACTTTAAATCCAGCCACTCTTCTCCCAATTAACAACGAAGGAGAACCACATAATTGCCATGACGAAATAGCAAAGGTTGTAAAACCTAGAGTAGATCTACAGGAAACACCTTTAGAAACTGGAGAAATGATTTTTGTGGATGGATGTTCCTTGCGATTGAAAAATGGAGCACCCTCAACCAGTTACGCAGTGGTCCAAGGGGACCGCCTGCTGGAAGCAAATGGAATTTCATCAAGCTTGAGTGCACAAGCAGCTGAACTCGTAGCACTCACTCGAGCATGTCAGCTGTCCGAAGGGAAGATCGTAACAATTTATACGGATTCCAGGTATGCTTTTGGAGTCTGCCATGATCATGGAGCACTATGGAAACTAAGGGGATTTAAGACCAGTACGGGCAAACCCATCCAACATCAGAAATTGATCGAATCCCTTTTAGAAGCCATAACCAAACCATCGAAGCTAGCGATTGTTAAATGTCAAGCTCACACAGGAAAACAGGATCCTGTTAGCAAAGGAAATGAATTAGCTGACCACTTTGCTAAAGAGGCTGCATATAATAACACACCAATTTCTTTATTCCAACAGAGAAATGACCAGGACCCTGATAATCAAATTATTTCTTTACAGAGTGCAGCCACGGATATCGAAAGGAGAAAATGGTCCAAAGAAGGGTCCCTCTCTGATGGAGTCTGGACTCATAAACACACTAACAAACCTTTTCTCCCAAAAGCCTCTTTCCCAGGAATGGCAAAAATCGCCCATGGCCTCGATCACGCAGGTAGAGATGCCATGGTTCGAGATGTTGAAAAACATTGGGAAGCTGTAGGTTTCTCTACATATGCAGAGCAATTTTGCAGACGCTGTGCAATATGTCAAAAGTTTAATGTGGGAAAAGGTACCCAGGTAAGTCCCGCCGTTACACCTAATCCAATGGGTCCGTTTGAACACCTCCAAATGGATTTCATTGAACTAACCCCGTCTAAAGGGTACCGATATTGTCTTGTGATTGTCGATGTGTTCTCCCGATGGGTAGAGGCTTTCCCTTCAAAACACAACGATGCCAAAACAGTAGCTAAAGCACTAATTAAAGAGATTATTCCAAGATGGGGTATCCCTCAAAAGTTACAAACAGATAATGGCACTCATTTTGTGAACTCCGTTATAAATGAATTAACCACCTGGCTCCAAATTAATGTGCACCATTATTGTAAATACCATCCCCAAAGCGGAGGCATCGTAGAACGATGCAATGGCACTTTAAAAGCTAAACTCGCAAAAATTTGTGAACAAACTAATTTATCATGGCCGGATGCACTACCCTTAGCTTTAATGGGACTAAGGGGACGGACACACCGACAACTGGGACTATCGCCGTTTGAGATTCTGACCGGACGTCCCATGCCCGTTGGCATGGTTGTAGGAAATGTGAATTTGCATACTGTGGACAATGATCTTCTCTCTAGTCTTGCAGGTTTGCGAACCTCGTTGAAGGAAATCCACCAGCAGGTTAATCAAGCCTGGAGGACCAGCCCCCTTTCCAAGGATTTACCAATTCCCTTGGGCACCTGGATCCTGGTTCGAGATACTCGGAGGAAACACTGGCATCAGCCTAGGTGGAGAGGACCATTCCAAATTCTTCTATCCACACCACACGCCGTGAAAGTTGAAGGACTGCCTGCCTGGATCCACGCATCGCATTGCAAGAAATGGCTATCTTAAAAATACTTTTTCTGTTGGCTGTTACCCGCACCCTCTCGGGCTACCCAAGGATGGGTGGTGATCTTTATCTTTATAAGTTAAAACAGAACCAGAATCAGAGATACCCGAATATCACAGTCACACAGGGACTCACCACTTCAGTGCAAATTGATTTCTGCTCAATTGTGGACTGTGGAGTCGGACGACAAGAACAATGGACCTGGTCTGATAAATATGTTTGTGTTTCAGCTCCTACGGATTACGAAGACTGGTGCAGTCGGTGGGGTTTAGTCTTTGCAAATACAGGGTCAGATGACTGGGGATATTCTCCTTATAAAAGCCTGCAATACGGTTTGAAGACCCGATTCTCTATAATTAAGGGGCATGCCGTTACTAAATGTGATGAGAATCAATGTAACCCTCTAATTATTACGCTTAAAAACCCTACTGTTCATGATACTGGCACTTATATTCTTGGGGCTTATGTCTCAGGAATTGACCCCTTAGGAAAATTTAATATTAGAGTACAGGACCCCCTTCTTTCACCCTCCAATGTTTCCTTTGAAACCTCCACCCCCACCACCATTCCTTTACCTGACGATTCGGCCCCTATAGTTCGCGTGTTAAATCTAAACACTTTAACAAGCACCTTTTCAGTAGAAACTGGTTATGGGGATCAGAATAGATGGTTGCAGTGGGTTCTCTATTCAGCTAAGCAAGTTAATCGTTCTCATTGTTACGCGTGCGCTGCAGCCCGTTCCCATTTAGCTACAGTCCCTTTCCCATTATCTAACATTACTGACCCCGCGGGGTTGCCCTGCCTTCTGTACTTATTCACTACTTCCAAGCAACCCCTCTCTGGTTCAAAGTGTTCTAATCTATCTATTCTTTTTCCCCCCACCCGTCACATGACTACCCCTATGTTTCAAACTCACGAAGGAAATTATACATGTTTCAAATCTAATGGAACGACATGGGTAGGAGAATTACCATTTTCTTTCTGTTCTCAAACTTTTCAGGTCAACTTTTCTCTGAACACCGTTCTGTCTTCCTTTCTTCTCTCCCAAACCACTCCTAGATCAGATATTTGGTGGATGTGCTGTAGGTCCAAATTATTTGCCACCCTTCCCCCTAACTGGTCTGGTACCTGTGCTCCAATCCAATTAGTTATGCCTTTTAGACTTCTATCCTTACCTCCCTCTCACTCCCCATATTATTCCACACCTCCTTTTTATTTCCGACATACCCGCTCCCTTTTCCATATGCCTACTAATATCTCCTTACATGGCCCTGGAGTATACATAGATGCTATTGGAGTCCCTAGGGGTGTCCCAGACAGATTTAAAGCTAGGGATCAAGTTGCTGCCGGTTTTGAATCTATTATACCCCAAATTACTATTAATAAGAATGTTGACTGGATTAATTACCTTTATTATAACCAACAACGTTTCCTTAACTTCACCAAAGACGCTATTGAAGGCATACATGAACAGCTTGACCGTACTTCTCTGATGACTTGGCAAAATCGTCTAGCCTTGGACATGTTACTTGCGGAAAAGGGAGGTGTCTGTGCTATGTTTGGCGATGCTTGTTGTACATATATTCCTAATAATACCGCGCCAGATGGATCAATAACTTGTGCATTGGCAGGCCTCACTGCTCTCTCTAATGAACTTTCCACTAATTCTGGCATTACAAATCCCTGGGATCAGTGGTTTGCATCCTCCTTCGGATCCTGGGGACAATGGATAAGATCTGTTTTCATTTCTTTGGTTGTGGCATTTTGCCTCCTCCTCCTGGTTGGTTGTTGTATTATCCCTTTGTTTCGCTATATAATATCTAAGTACTTTACCGCCTCAATGGAAAGGGCATATATGCTACATGAGGAGCACATGTCTCATATAGCTTCTTCCATTTTCTCCTCCCCATCCCCTTTTTCCCCCCCTTCCCCTTCATCAACCATTTCAATTTAATTATATATTGCCCACATCATTTTGTTCAAAAAGGGAGGAGTGTAAAACATAAAATGATGTAATTGAAACAAAATGTATGTGTGTAAGTACAGAAAATAGGACAGAATGATCAAACTTGTTTGTGTTTTGCGTACGTGACAAAAAGCATGTATACTTTCTGGAAGTTTTCTTTAATGATGTGTGTGACAAGAAAATATACCTTTAGGGTAATGACTTTACAAATTGGAAAAATACAAAATGAGTCAGGACGCTATTTTTATTGCTTACGTGGTCAACGATCAGGAGACTAGAAAGGTATAAAAGAGCAAGGACATCTGCGCTCGAGGCAGATGAAGTGCGGTGTCCTAGGACTGTGTTTCTCTGTCATTTTACCCTTGTCTGGTATGTATCAATAAAAGGTTTTGACTAATTTTAATTTTCTTCTCTGTCTTCAGTCACAAAAAGTGTCCACAGGATGAAAAGTAAATAATCAACATTGACCTCAGCGTTATAATGTACCATGCAACATATATGTCTCTTATGTGCCATTTGGTACAGGATTCACAAAAGAAGCATTAATGTCTGTGATGCACCATCTACTGGAATGACACCTGCCATGCATATTAGTAAAAAAAACTGTGATGTGCCATCTTTTAGAATGACAGAGGCTTAGCATCCAAATGGACACAAAGACACTTGTTTATTAAGGTGAATCACTGTTTTTATATGTTCCGTTATGTGTGTGCCTTCCATGTATTACTAAAATAAAAATCTTCAGGCAAGATGAGTTGCCTCGAAAGCTTGCATATTGTAATCTTTTTAGTTTGCCAATAAAAAGTGTCATTTTGCTTAGCTTTTCTCTATATGGGGAACACATAATTCTGGAAAATATTAGAAACCATGTCTTCTGGCCAACATAGCTTCAAAAGGGAAATAAATAAAAAACACATCAAAATGAATGCAACCACAATGGTATTAAAGGCAACCTACCATTTAACATCAGTACCTAAATGGCAGAAATACAACGCCTTCCTCATCTGTACTGTTCTAAAGCACAATTCAAAGAGAATGCTGATACAGATTCTTACTTTGACCTCATGCTTAATCTTGGAATGGACAGAAACAATTTCTTCAATAAAAGCTCCAGACTTTCTTCTCTGCTAAGAGCTTCTACATATTACAGGACATAAAATTCAACTTAAAGCATCACTAACATAAGTATCCAAAACAGAATGGAGAGGTCATGACTAAATCACTAGTATATTAAAGTGTACATTCAAGTTATCATTTTAGTGGACCAATAATGTTAGAATTGGAATTTTTAAGGATCAGCTCTTCATAATATCTTCCATTTTTTAAAGACACCTACAGGCGACGCTGGTCATTGGTAAGCAGGCATAAAACACCATGAAACAAGTACATCAATTCTAGTTGTACCCACTACTTCCACAATTTCTCTCTACATTAAGTAGGTTAACCAGTTACTGTTGTAATGCAGAAAAACTGCACGGGCTTTCATGGATATACAATTACTATTATATGCATAACAGTATTTAGATTTAAAGGAAATTAACCTTCCCCCCCCCCCATCAGATTACATGCTACAGGAAACTCAATCCAATTCTAATTGCAATTTGAACAACAAGCTCTGCTGAACATATTTTAAATGCATCATTTCATTTTGTGAAACTGTCACGAGCACAAACTTTCCTAAATAAAATGTTAAGTCAAGCACAGTTGATGCAATACTTTGCCTATATTAGACACAAAAAAGTCCTTAAGACGGCCAACCTCCTTTCAAATCAATCAACATTCAGTTCTCATTAAGTTTACACAGTCATGTTGTGACATTAAATGGAAAATTTTAAAATTCTAAAATATTCAAATCTCAAAACATAAAATGCTGGAAACAAAAACGTGTACATCTAAGGGTTCCAACTCTGGGCCCTGTGGCACTGCACTGTAATTGTATCAAGTACATGCGTTTGTGCAGGTTTATTTATCTTTTGTGCTTCTTTATGTGATTTACAAAAGAATATGCAGTGTTAAGTAAAACATGAATGATCATTTTCACTCTCACTGGAAAAGCCTGATGCACAAGTGACACTCAATCTTTCCTCTGAATCCACAAACAGCATTCAATAAAAAAAAATATTGTCACTGTGCCTTACAGTATAACGCAAACTAATTTTTGATAGTTGTACTGTTACAGCAACATCAAAAACTAAGCAGGAGACAGAAATAACTGTCCAAAGCAACACCATTAAAGAGGAGCAACAAACATCAATAAAAATATTATAGCATCAAACTAAAACTACAAATATTACATAAACTCGACTGGAAAACAGAAATAACCATTCTGCAAAATACTGAGTAACATTAAGTTAGTAGTGTAAACTGATGAGGAGTTCAAATGCTTACACATGTCAAACAGAGGAATATACCCATTTATGAATTCATTTAAAGAACTTTCCCCCTGAGACAAATAAAATTCGATGCATCTAAATGCCAACACAGCCATGTGCCGACCTGTGTCTCCATTTGGCCATATATTGGTCACAAAGTGTACAGATCATTGCAATTGAGGCACTTTGGTTCTGGTGTGGTTCTCCAGTAGATGTATTTTAACTGCCGGTATGGAGTAGCACAAACCAATACTTGAGTTTCGGCTGCCTTTTTTCGGGGTGTCGCACAGCTCCTTTAAACTGCACCACAGTTGTGTTCCAGAAACACCATAGGTGAATCATTTGTCATTCATGTGTCATTGCTTCACAGCAATTGATGTTTCATGGGGGATCCTTACCAAAAAACTCATTGTTCATGTGTTGGTGCTGCACAGTGTTTCTTTTGCGGCGATCTACTGATGCTTTATGGGGGAAAGCTTGTGTAGTGTAATGGGACTGAAGAAATGGGCTGTAAAAGCAAAGTACCAGCTTATTTATTATTCCTACCTGCTCATCAGCAAAAAAAAAAAAAAGGGAATATGGCTGTAAGTACAAATGGCCTCAACACGGTCTGTTATACTCATTTCTGCTGAGATTATTAGTTGCTGATAATAAAAATATCTGTAGCCTACATATCTCTAGAATGAGGGAGTAAAACTCTGGAGGTCTGAAGAGGATTTTTAAACTATACAAACAGTAAGCACAGAAGGCTTGGTAATTAAAATCATTCTTTAGGATTTATAGGACAGCAGCATTGACCATTGCACAACATTTAAATATTTACAGTGGCATGCAAAACTTTGGGCACCCTTGCTTAAATGTCTGTTACTGTGAATAGCAATGTAAGCAGAAGATGAACTGATCACCAAAAGGCATAAAGTTAAAGATGACATGTTTCTTTAATTTAAGATAGACTAGGGGGCTTTGCCCCCTGCTCCCTTTGCTCACCAACCCCCATGTTTGGTTTTCCAGATACACACTTTTAAGATTTTTTTTTCTTTGAATTGTTGCTATTTCATTAGTTTCACTTTTATTTCTGAACTTATGTAAAAACAAAATTTGGAATCTTTCAAGTCCCAAAATGCTGAATCTTTTAAATGAGGTCAGTGAGACATATGTTTAATGACTCTGTACCGTAATTCAGGATAGGTTTCTCTGTTTGAAATTTCAGCACAGTCAAAGCGATCTCCATCATCAGCAGTTAATAATTTTGTTTGCAAAGTAACCAATAAATGCATGCGAGGTAAAACATGTTTTTGAAATTCTCTGACTTAAACTTCAAAGCCTTACAATATTTACATACATCTGACCTATCACCTGAGTCCATATATTCGATCTCTATTCGCCTTTTAGTTATTTTTCCAAGCAATAATTTCTCTTTTTTTGCGCTAATACAATGTTTACTTTCTTTTTTTGACACTGTTGTTTTTTTCTGCTTTCATACTCCGTATCTTGCTCTGCATGCGTCTCGCGCCTATGTTTTTTTTTTTTTTTTTTAATCTTTTGAATTCCAGTTTTCATCATCTCTAACCTGCTCTGCATGTGTTTGGCTCCTTTGTTTTGTAACCTCTTTATGACTTTTTACTTTGTTTTCTACTCTGTCTTTTATTTCTGACCTCGCTTTGTCCTGCTTATTTTTTTTCCCCAATGACACCTGGTCCGTGGTGATTATTTTCCCTTTTTTGAGTAATAATTTCCATTTGTTTGCGCTATTCTGATGTTTACTTTTTCTGGTACTTTCTAATTTTCCTGCTTTCATATTCTTTAACATTCTCCACATTTATACTGCGCACACTTTTTTTTTTGTGCCTTTCGAATTACACTGCTTTCATAATCTGCTCTGCATGTGTATAGCTCCAATATCTGTGAACATGTTTATGAAGTTCTACTTTGTCTTTTACTCTGTATTTTAATTCCGAGCCCAATTGGACATGCTTTGTTTCAATCCCACTTGTTACGGGTGATAATTACTTTCCTTATTTTCTTTTTTGGTCTTTTTTCTCTCCAACGCTTTTGAGTCTGTTTTCTCCGCACTTCTTTATCTTCGCTTAGTCGTCGATGTTTCATTTATAACGTATTGTCCTTATACGCTTTATATGCGCTGAGACCCTGGATCTGTGTGTGCTCAAATCCTTCATATGACTGAATGTTTTGCTGCTCCGTTGTCTTATTTGATATTGATCGTAAGTAGGGTGTGTCTTGAAAGAATCTCATGTTCTACGTCATCGCGAGATGGTCCTGGGTCAATCTCTTGGCACAATGTCTCATGTTTAAGGTCCTCACGGGTCTTTTAAATGTCTTCCGTGATCTTAACGTGAAGATCACGTCTCGATGCCCTACTGTTTCTCTCCAGGATTTTTTTTTATAAGAGAGATTATATTTTTATTTCTATCATTCATAGGTACACAATACCAAAAAAATGTAAAAGGGCCTGAAGCAAAAGGTTTGGGCACCTAAAATGGCTAGTACTTAGTAACATCCGCTATGGTATGCTTAAAAACACTTTAGTAGCCAGCTTAGGGTCTTTGAATTTTTAATTGGGGTATTCCATTCATCCTTGCAAAACGCTTCTAATTCTGTAAGATTTGCATGCTACTGTAACTCAAACCCAGACAAAAGTTCAATTTTTCTGTTCAATGAATGAATGTGAAGAATGATAAATTCTCAAAACTGTGTCACTTTCCAGAAACAACACAGTTGCCATATTTACATATTTTAAGCAACGTGACTACAACGTGGCTTGTGGGGTTCTATTATCTTTACTAATAAAGGATAATGAGAGGCACCACCACATTATATAATTACTTTTTGCAGACTACATTTAATACACCAAATGCTTTCCAAATCATCATTAATTACAATACATGGAAATGGATATCAATACAAAACATAGGATATTTAATGACAACATGCTGACTTTCTTAATTTGGAAAAAGTGTTTTCACAGAACAATTCAGGATGATTTATTTATTTATTTTTTTTAAATCAAACATTCTACTGTATACAGGAGCCATTTGCAAAGCTTTTAAATGGCAGCAGATAGTGCATAAAACTTCATGTCTGCACCAATGCCCTTTTCCAACACCTCTAGCATTATACACTTTATCTGGAAGAAATTATGTTTAAAACTGAGATGCAATACAGCACAGACTGTACAACTAACATTATCTGTTTGCCAGGACTTCTGGGGCTCAAATTATTGCATCAGTAGATTTTCCATTGCCATGTGTTCTACAGAGCAGTAAAATTACTACTTTTATGCAGGTTGTGACATAGCTAAGGGTGCAAAAGGCAACAAAAAAATGCAGGCTACCAAGTAAACAGACAACGCATGCATACATTTTCTTATTCCAATAAAACACTACAGTTTTGAACTTTAGCAACCTTCATTTGTATTCCTATCCTAAATTTTATTTTTATGCAGAAACACATATACCATACATACAAAAACAAAACTGTTCCATGACAAATTTTTAAAATGTTTCAAAACACTGGTAACATCAAGAAAAGCCAATGAAACACTTGAAGATGTAAATAAAACAAACCAACAGAATGTGTGACTTTTTCTCACTGTGATAAACAAGCACAGTATTACAAAAGGTCTAACCAAGCAGAACAGAAACTTTTTTTTTTTTTAAATAAAAATGTAATGCTGCTTTATTTTCCTAACCATGGTTTAACGTTACTGTGCCAGAATTCCTAGTATATTTGTAAAGATTATGCTACAGCAATTCTCAGCAGGCTCAGGTTCACGGACTCCTTGAGTCAGAGTTTTAACAAGAATAATAAGGCCCAGTGAAGACAATTCAACCTACTGTACTGTACAATGTTTGCCTTACAGCTGGCCTACTTAGTCCTTTACTCCAAAAAATAATTCCAAACATGGAACAATTTTTTGAATATTAACAATTCATCATATAAATATTTTTCAGAAATTTATTGGCCAAGCTCCACCTTATGCAGTGCAAATAGCTATTCTGAGGTCAAGGTGTGCAAATACAATGACACTGTTCACTGAGCTGCAACGCTCCCACTCTTTAAAAGTCTCCGGATATATCTTAAGAGAATACATTAGTCTTGCAGCTTCAAGCAACAAACTAAAAAGTCATCTTTCTTCTTGGCCTTCTTTTAACACCTTCAGCTCTTTTATTTTTTAGGTTTCAGCATTTTTAAATTGATCCCATCTTCCTAGTTTGACTTGCTAAAACTATTTAAGTTTTAACTGCTATAAGAACCATAACAGAAAATTGATACCTCTCACCCTTAAATTTAAACAAACTTTTGTCTGTGTAAGGAAGTCCATTCCTAGAGTAAATATTGTTACTGGCTACAATTCCCTCTCTATTGCTATTTTTCCTTTTAAATGACTGAAAAAAACTCATATTGGTGAAATGTGTAAATTCCAAGCAGACAGTGCCCGGGAACATGAGTCCCACATAGAATATTGGTTCTGTAAGGCAGCAGCAAACAGTCACAGGCAATGTCCTACCAAAGTTTATTATAAAAAAAAAAAAAAAAAAAGAACAAGCAAGTTGTTCAGTTAACGGGCTTATGTTCTACATTCTCACAGGTGGTGCAATGGTAGTGCTGCTGCTTTGCAGTAAGGAGATTGTGGGTTCGCTTCCCGGTCCTCCCTGTGTGGACAGCACTTTGAGTAGTGAGAAAAGTGCTATATAAATGTAAAGAATTATTATTATTACATTTCTGTGCATGTTTAAACCAAGATGAGATAAAGTCATAAAAATTCCTTCAGTTTAACACTAGTGCTTTGCAGTAAGGAGATTGCGGGTTCGCTTCCTGGTCCTCCCTGTGTGGAGAGCGCTTTAAGTAGTGAGAAAAGCGCTATATAAATGTAAAGAATTATTATTATTACATTTCTGTGCGTGTTTAAACCAAGATGAGATAAAGTCATAAAAATTCCTTCAGTTTAATACTAGTGCTTGCAGAATCTTTAGGATAGAGAATTAAATGTAAGGAATTCCATTTTAGGTATATTTCCAGTATGTTTAGGGTCATTATACTACATTAAAATAGTTTTAGGCTAATAAATCTCTTTCCCAAAACAATAGCATGATGGATCAAAATCTTTTTATATTTCTCAGGAGTTGTTATTCCTTTAATTCTGAGCAGAGTCTCTGAACCATTGACTGAAGTATTCCCGAGACAGTGACAGAGTCATCTCTGAGCTCCATAAGAAAAGTATTTACCTTAATAATTACCAACATGGTGATCAGACCACAGCTTGAGTCAAACAAGAACTGGAGGCACATTGTTATTATTACCTTTCCACTGCTCTGTAGGATTGTTGTTCTTGTTCGCCATACTCGCTCCCTGCTGACAATATCACGAGTTACGTCCACCTCTGCATCCACAAAACTTCTTTGTTTCAGAGCCGTTAAGTCATCATCCAGGTCAGTTTTGATAGTTGACCTTTTCTTTGCCATAATTTTGGCTTTAATAGCAGCAATCTTTTCAACTGACATAGCTTCTGAAAGAGATCTAAGAGAGCAAGAGACCAATCAGAATCAGTGGAAATACTAATTATTTTTGGTTAACAGTTAATATATCAACTGTGGGCTTCACTGAGTTGTAACAGTGTGACAAAAATAATTAGGAATAATCATGTTTGAAACTAAAGGTGCGGAGAATAAAAGGGGCATAATGTTAAATCAAATGAAATTGTCACCAAAAACATATCACTAAATTACTGAAAAGGGGCCGCGTAATATTCTACTTAAAATAAAAGTATACTGTGAATACTGTCCGAAATAACTAAAACACTAAATGTATTCTGTATCAGTTACTTTGAGACACCAATTCTGCTTGATGGAGACCCAAGAACACTCCCAAATTCTTAGTTACATCATTTGAGATGTTTTGCCAAAACAATTTGGTTGTGTTGTTTCAGATTTCACTTTTTTTAAAACCGGTAAAATACACTTTTGATTTGACAAACTTTTCCTTTCACTTTCTGACACTTCACAAACAGCACATTGGGTCACTGTCTTGATTCATTATGAAGCACCAGGCAATGAACGTGAAGGCATTTTCTATCAATTGATTTTGTTTCTGCACATTTCTGAAGTGCTGCCACAGAAATATAAACAGTTGAATAAGAAAGGTTCTGCAGTGACTATGTAAGTGCAGACCAGTTTGGAAATACTAATGGAGGTATTACTGTATATATTAATGGGCAGATAGGTAATTTTAGGATCTAAAATACTTGGTTTCAACTTGTCTGCAGGCGACATCTTAAATGTATTCTTTTTTTTTTTTTTAATTCAGTTCTTTTCACTAGATCACGTTACATATGTGCTTACCTTCCATCTCAATAGCTGTTGCCAAACAGCCAGAGAACATGCATGTGGACGATGTTACACAGACTGCAGAAGGAACATTTCAATTTTCAAATTTGCCTCGTCTCCATGCAACACATTTTTCATGGTATTTTTGTTAAAAATCTGAGGATCATCTGTGGATGGGCATGTCCATGAATATCTATGGTTAAGTGGGAAGCTTTGGACTATCTGCAGTTTGCCACTTTATCATTTTGCCTTGCCATCAATACAGTTTCAATTTATCGTCATCTTTACCTGTTCATAACACACTACTGGTTCATCACCAAAGTAACCATTTTCTTTCTATTCTAAGGGGAAGTTTCACCCTTACAAATATGGCCTTTTCTTTTTACAGTATTGTAGTACTGCTATATCAGTGATTATTTTTGAATTATTTCTGTAAGATTTTTTTTTATATGATGCACACAGAGTAAATTATCTTTTTCAAAATTACATTGTAAAAATAAAAATGTTTAAATGCTTCATTTACTTGAATGGTACTTACATTTTTCCTAGTATCATTATATCTCATTACAGTAGTTTGTGAAAAAGGATATATCAGAAAAATGTTGAAAAAGGCAATGTATTTCCAGGATTGACATCAACTGTGTCAACAGCTGAGGGATGGCATGATTGTTGTAATATAGAAGATTACAAAATAGATGGTTATTGAATTAAGTGATCAGCCTTCCTTATGAATCTATCAAGTCATGATGAAAAATTGCTTTTTAAAATAAGTGTGGTTTAAATAGAACGAGTCACATTTTAGCGATGTCTATTCATACAGAAAGCAAGGATAAAGAACTGTCATTGGAAGTGCAGTATAGGTGCCTCAATGCAGATAACAGTGTCAAGATGCAGTGTTTTAATTATCCATATTACTAACCGAGAATAAACCGGATATGGATGCAAGTACACGGCGATGGGACCATGAGACATAGTGCGCAGGCGCCTAGAGCGCGCGTCTCATAAACCGCAAGCGAAATGTGATCCACCGCGAATGAAGGAGTCACGGCCCAAAAACGAAAGAGCTCATCTAACGTAAATAAGACATGAAGCAACAACGCGCCCATAGATAACGACTACCGACACAGCCACACAAAAAAGAGGATTCCGCGCTGCACCCCAGAGTCAGACGGAAGAGGCTACGGAGGCCCCACAGGTCCACAAAGATAGTACGGAAGGCGCGGGAAAGTACGAAAGGCGCGGGCGCCTACAACGCGAGAGTATGGCGTCCCCAAACGTCCACAAAACACAGCATAGTGAAACCCGAGATAGTACGGAGGGCGCATGTGCCTACTACGACTACCACATGAAACACACACACACGGCACCGGAGGTATAATATTAGCTCAACTAACGTAAATAAGCGCTTACAACGCGTCACGGCTCAAAAACAAAGGAGCTCAACTAACATAAATAAGAAATGAGGCAACGCACCCATAGGTAACGACACAGCCCCCCGCCCCAGAGTGAAACGGGAAAAAGTACGGAGTCCACAAAGGTCCACCATACACAGCATAATAGTATGGAGGGCACGAGTTAGAACGAAAGCCGAAGGCGCCTACAACGCGTAATATAAATATACGAACACTCCGTTTTAAATGTACGTCATCCTCACACATCCAAACTGTAATAAGAATAAACGAATGCTCCGTATTGAACGTACGTCATCCTCACACGTCCAAACTATACAGCATAAGTGAATCACATTACAGTGATGCATTATTAACAGTACAAGCACAGAAACCGCTCCGTATTAACAGTAAATGCAATTATTCATATTACTAATGGTAAACAACGGAGAAGTAATGGAGTCACGATCACGGCTCCATAACTATACAGCTCCACTAACGGAGCTACAAACACGAGCCCGCATGGACAAAAACAATAGACGTCGGCGCCTACAACGCATGTCTGAAACCGCGGAAGCAAAACTGTCTCGGCTCCAAAACCAAACAGCTCGACTAATGGAGCTACAAACATATCTCATACATTCATCGATGTATTTCGGGTTACCCAACACCGGGTAACACTGAGCGAAGCGAGCAGGGGGCAGAGCCCCCTTGTATTAAATAAGCAAGATTACAAGAGGACATGAATGGAATAGAAGAATGTAATTGCTTGAATATTAACTGGGAAATAAAACTAAAAGTAGGATGGAAAAAAGTTTGGGGTTATTGTAACTTGAAAGTACACATTATAAGGAGGACGTAGGACTCATACTGTACAATAAAGAACCAACAAAGAAGGTAACAGGATGTTAGGTTTCACACCACAATTTCTCTAGTAGAACCCCATTAATGTAAAACAGAGGTTATTCATAAGCTATTCAATGCAGTAGCAAGTACTCCTAGGATATACACAGTACATTTCTTGCTTCTGTATTACACTACAGAAAGCCAAGAGAAGAGAAGCTAGATTTGTTACAGGACTATGAGTTATCAGCCTTAAAGGAGTGGGAGCAAAAAGGAGACATAATATATGGTGTTCAAAGTTTTGAAAGGAATTGGTAGGTATTTTTTTAAAATGAGTTCTTCCATAAGAACACAGAGAAACAGATGAAAGCTAGGTAAGAGACTCTTGTTTGATAATGTTGATGTGCTTTCTTAAAAGGTTTTTGTTTCAGCATTAAAATGTTACACAAATGCAAGAAAGTTTTTGATCAATTCGAGAACCACAGATATAGGAAACAAATTACCAAATAGGGTAGTAGATAGCAGTATTTTGAAGACTTTTATAATGACAATGGATGATATCTTGCAAATTAGGTTGTTTGAAAATCAACGAGTTATGTTGGGATATATAGCCTGTGTAGTGTGCATCAATTATAATTAGAAAATATGTCACTGTGATTTGAGCTTTAAAATGTTGTATATATGTAAATGTAGAACATATCTGCATAAGTTCAGCTTTGCTTCTACACAGATAAAAGTATTTCTCATATAAAGAACATAAGACATTATTTGAGCAGCCAAATAATGCCTTTTTAAATATAAACATGTAGAAAGAAATCGTAAAAACAAGTTTGCAGTTGCAGGTCTAGAATTACAAAAATATCTGATTAGAAGTAAAAGAAAGATGAACATCAAAATTATGTTTTTTTTTTACTGGGTAGATATTGTAAACAATATTTCAATAATATATAAGGTACTATAATACTGCTGCTGTCCATTCTGTCTTCAATTTGTTAACATCCAAGTACTGTATTGTCTTGTTGGAATTTATCACACCATCCAGTTTTGATATATTTTCACTGAACCAAGTCACCTCAACACAGCAGAATATGATAGACAAGAAATGGCCTTATTCCTGCTGTAGCAAATTCATGTTTGATGATGTTGATGCTTTTTATAGCTGTTTATTTAAAGAAGATAAAGCAATGCTAAAAAAAAACAATGCTTCTTTTCTCCAATGTTTTTTTTGTCCTCTGCTTATGTTTTAAGGTATTTTAAGGAAGCAAATGGGCTCAAGCTCTTTTACCTTAAGCGTTAGACTTGAGGTAAGAAGTGTCCCTGCAAAATTCAACCTGCTCTAATAAAAATAATCTTATGTTCAAACATACCAAGAACTGCACTGACATACTTCCTACACATAATCATTTAGCTTTAAGCCTTTCCTCCTTAGCCTATCGTTTCTCTTTCTGTGTCCTAACAGTTATCTCACCACACAAACCACGTAGGCAACTAAACATTTTTAATGTTACCTTAGTTGCTTAATGAAAAAAGATATACAAAAAAACCCACACTCTTTTTACCTAATTTGATCTGTTTGTACAATGCCTTCTTTGTGCCCTTCAAGACGAGCAGCCAATCGCTCTTTGTCAAGTCGTACACGCTCTTCATCCTTGAGGCAAAAAACAATTTATTTTCACATCTATGTTAATATTGTACTTTTCAAAATACTAAAGTAGATATAAGGAAAATATAAAACTGTGATATTCAGTTGAAAACATTAGCATATTAGACAGAATATAGAAGACCTTAATTATTAATCTATTACTAGCAAAATAAGCTTTGTAAACAATGAAAACAAAAAATATGTGAAGACATTGGAAATTTGACTGTTTTATGACAGGAGAAACTCAGAAAGTAAAGATGTTTTTGGTCTAACAGCTCGACTATACTGCCCTCATGTGGTAAAGGTGAATATGTATTAATAAATCATAACCAGAAACACTAGTTTCTACACTGCATTTATTCAGAGATAATGGGTCATAAACAATGTTATTAATTACGATCAAAAACAACTTTATGTGCAAGGAAAGGGAGTGTTAAAAATTAGCCTTTTGCATATGTTGTGTTTTCAATTACAATATAATTTACACTTTCTTTCTTCTCATCAAGCGTCTGTTTTTCAATTTGGTTTTGAACAACTATGAATTGGCTTTCAGGCAAATACCAGGCCATAGAGCAATGTTAAATAAAAACAGTAAAACAACCATAAGTAGTAAATAAATTAATGTACAGAGAGTTTTTTGAAAGTAAATGTAAGCATTTAAAAAATGTAAATATTTTAGAAACAATGACAATTATAAAACAAGTATAGCACAACCAATAAAACCAATTATTGAAAGAATTACAAAACCATAAAGAGTAATAAAGAGCAATACAATTAATAAAACAGGTGAATGTGTCAAACACACATTGCATATGTTTTACCTCTATCCTTGGCTTTTTTGCTTCTGCCGATATATCATCTCCAGCTCTTTTAACTGCAAAGAAATATGCATTTATAAAAGAATGTTGGAAAATTATTTAATCTTTTACCCATTCTCAAATTAAATCAATTTAGAATCAAAAAACCTAAAATGTACAAGTTTGGGATGTGGGGGAAAATTAGAATTTGAGGGCTATCAGAAGAGCTTCAAAATGCACACAGTTAAGCAGACAAAGAAAACAGTAAGTTCATCGCCTTTTTGCAGAAGTGATTTATTGAGTTTAATGCAGCTACTTGAAGCTGCCCAGGAGATAACTGACCAATTCCAAGTTCTCTAGACAACATGGTCTTACACCAATAGATGACATTAAACCACAAAGCAGCTCACCAGAACACAAGAATAAATAAGTTAAGCTTACATTTAATAAAAAGTGAGCTCCTCTGAAGACCATATGATGATCATTCCCCTGTCCCTGACCAGCAGTTACCTGTAAAGCTTTGGCAAGTTTATGTCTTCGATTTTTTTGTTACATACAGGGTGAGCAAAAATGAAGTACCACATTTCACAAGGTCACTGCGCGAGGAGCAGGCAGCCCAGTGAATTGGGGGGGTCCTTTGATAGGCGATCCCTTGTAGTGCGCACCATGCTTTCGCTGTCTAAGCGTTCTACAAAAACAACTAATCCATCTGTGGTATTGTATAAGGAAGTCAGGAGTGGCAGAGAAATACGTAAGAGTTGTACAGGATATGTACGAGGGAAGTGCGACTGTGGTGAGGTCTGTGATAGGAGTGACGGATGCATTCAATGTGGAGGTGAGATTACATCAGGGATCAGCTCTGAGTCCTTTCTTATTTGCAATGGCGATGGACAGGCGAGATTCGACAGGAGGCAGGGTGGAATGGGTGGAGAAGAGTGTCAGGAGTAATTTGTGACAGACGGGTATCAGCAAGAGTGAAAGGGAAGGTCTACAGGACGGAAGTGAGACCAGCTATGTTATATGGGTTGGAGATGGTGGCACTGACCAGAAAGCAGGACACAGAGCTGGAGGTAGCAGAGTTAAAGATGCTAAGATTTGCACTGGGTGTGATGAGGATAGATAGGATTAGAAATGAGTACATTAGAGGGTCAGCTCAAGCCGGACAGTTGGGAGACAAAGTCAGAGAGGCGAGGTTGTGTTGGTTTGGACATGTGCAGAGGAGAGTTGCTGGGTATATTGGGAGAAGGATGCTGAGGATAGAGCTGCCAGGGAAGAGGAAAACAGGAAGGCCTAAGCGAAGGTTTATGGATGTGGTGAGAGAGGACATGCAGGTGATAGGTATAACAGAACAAGATGCAGAGGACAGAAAGATATGGAAGAAGATGATCCGCTGTGGCAACCCCAAACGGGAGCAGCTGAAAGAAGAAAAAGATTGACATCACTATAACTAGCACTATTTTGAAAAAAAAAATAGAAAATTGAACTGTAACTTCAGTATTCCTCCTAACGGTGATGTCCCAAACTGGAAAACACTTCTTCAGTGGGTGGCTAAATTTAGGCAGATGGGTACAAAATTGAACAGAAAATCTCCAGACCCTCCTTGGACTGTACGAACACATGAAAACATCCAAGCTGTAATGGCATCAATTTTGCAGTCTCCTAGACATTCTGCGCATAAACATGCTTCTGCTTTAGGCATTTCCAACACTTCTTTGAGGAGGATTTTGCATGAAGACCTTAATTTCTATCCATACAAAATTATGGTAGTGCAGGAACTCACTGAGAGAGACTGGGAGAGTCATAGAGAGTTGCGCGCAAACATTCTGCAAACCGTTCATCGAGATGCCATTGGCATATGCAATGACGAGGCATATTTCCATTTGAATGGTTGCATAAATAAGTGAAACTTTCGCTACTGGGCTGAAACCAACCTTAATGAACTTCATTAGACACCCTTGCACAGTGAACATGTTACAGTTTGGTGCGCCGTTGCAGAATTTGGCATCGTAGATCCTTATATTTTTGAGGAGGGGGGAGCAACGGTCACTGTCACTTCAGAACATTACATTGAGACCTAGAGACCTTTTTGGGGCCCTAACTGGAAGAAATAGATGTGATTGATGTCTGGTTTCAACAGGATGGAGTAATAGCTCATACAGAACGGGGATCTTTGCAAGTTTTGCAGGAGATGTTACCGGGGAAGGTGATCTCCTAGTGTGGCGATGTCAGGCAGCCTTCACATTCGCCTGATCTTGCTCCGTGCAATTTCTTCTTGAGGGGCTATCTCAAGTCAAAAGTATACATACACACACACACACCTACCTCAAAACCTTGCAGCTCTCAAGGACGCTATTTGCCTTGAAATGGCTGAACAAGTCATGCGAGCGTTCAGAAATTGTCTTGAAAAATGTACCGCTAATGATGGCCACCACCTTGAAGACATGATTTTTAAAACACAGTGAAAAAATCTATTTTGTATACCCTTTCTTGTATTGTAATGAAATTTATTTTATCTTGTTGCATTTTTGTAGAATAAACATTTGAAATGTGGTACTTCTTTTTGGCTCACCCTGTATATACACTTATCTGCAGAATACTAGTACGATTAAAATGATGTCAATCTGTAACAAATACTATAAAGCCATTTTCATGTCCTTTTACATTTCTCATGGAAGTATTTTCCCAGCTTCAATCTAATAATGAAAACTCTGTACTAAGCAAGTGTAATTCAGAAAACGAAGATATTTTTTGAGATTTGTGCTTATAAAAACTGTGGAACATGATTCTAACACAGGCATATTCTTCCACCAAAACTGATGCTCTTGGGGTGACATGTTGCTTACACAAAGCTAGATAATGTAATTAAAATGTATCCAATTGAATGAAAATTACTAATTACAAAGAAAGTGTAATGTCAACCCATAATTAAGAAAAAAAACATTTTAAAGAGCTTTATTAAATATATTTACAGAATGAAGTCTGTTGAGAAAGTGTAAAATATGTACAAAATATGAAGATTTTAATAAATGATAACAGAAACTGGTATTGGTGAAATGCTTCTGGGTCTTTTGGCAGAAGTATTCATAAAATGTATGTGGAAAGATAATAGTACTTAAAAACATAACACTGAAATGTGTGTTCAAACTTGCACTTAAATTACCTTCAAAAGGTTATATGCACACTTCAGAAATAGTGTCACATTCAAGAAAGTTACTACAAAGCAACATACCTTGTGTGGGTCTTTGCAAGCCAATCTCAATTGGCGCACTCCTGTCAATGCTTGCAGAAGTGGCTAGAAGATAAAACAAAGTTATTTTTTTCTAAGGTATAAAGTGTGTCTACCAAAATGAAACTTTGTTTATTACACATAACAAACATTTCAATATTATCTGCCTCCTAAATGATGCATGATATGAACGAAACTTAAGACATAGTAGATATGTATATTGTCACCTACTGCAATATGACAATAACATTAAAAAAATCTAGGATGACCATTTCTTTCTGACATGGAAAAAACAAACAAAATGTTTAATTCACATCTATAATGGCATCAAAGGAAGGAATACATGATATACTAAAAAGTAATTTACACCATTTCACTCAAATGGTGACAAATTATATTTTCCCGTTAAACCCTAACAAACAAGTTCATATTAATACTTTGAAAATAAGGTATTAAAATTTAACGTTTCTAACTTTAAAGGAACCAAAAAAATATTATTTTAAATAAAACAAACTTCTTTAAACTAACCCATTTTTCTATGGTGGACTTTAGTAGTGGCATACTATTAAAACCTCTTCGGTGTTTTCTTGAACATTTTCTTTGCACATGACATGCCCTTCTGAGATAACAACTTTGGGATTACATAGTATGAAACAACCTAACACATGGGCATTCTGGAAGCATCTGCATTTTGCTCCAAGTATAATAAAATTGCAGAATTCCGCTATGTTTTGAGCTCTTTTTTTCTGCTAATTACTTGTGTCTACTGTACGCCTCAATTTTCAGCAGGTATTATGAAAATTATTGAGTGCAATCAAAAATCACAACATATCCACTATGCAGTAGCTAATAAATTAATCTGGACCACAACACAGTTTAAAAACGTCAATCTTTCAACTACCTACAGAATAGAATTGAATTTGAAACATGGATTATTCCATGAATAAGAAAAACTATACAACTCATCAGGCTACTTGTACAGGCACTGGCAATTTAATGTATTTTTTCCTATGACATCATGTTGGCACCGAAAAATCATCAATTAAGTACTGTAGCCACAATGCCAAGCTAAGCTTCAACAATGTGTACATTTGACCAATACCTTTGGTCTTAAAGCCAGAGTTCTGATGCAGACTTTTTTGGCCAAATTGTTTATTAGTGGGAAACATTGTAAGAATTGGACAAAAGCATTAACACCTCTTACAACGATTAAACCTGGTTTGTTTTTACTCTAAAAGTGTACATTCAAAATAGAATATGACGGGTTGAGTTTTGCTATGCAGAAATGAAGAACATGCACACCAGGAGACAAAGTTTCCAGCACAGAAGTTTGTATAACTAAGTTAAAAAATAAAAACAACAAAACCACTGTGGTGCTCTAAATGTTCTTATCACAATTAATGTATAGCTTTACTATTAAACATTATGCGTCTTAACTTTGGTCACAAGACAAGACATTTTTAGGTTTAAAAAAATCCATCTACAAGCAATTTAAAATTTCCTAGTCAACTGCAAAACTGTATTCTATACTTACAGCTTTCTCCATTCAGATAAGCTAAGAGATCTTTTCTGTCTGGTCTTCTTACAACAGGAATGTTTTCAGTCTAAAAATATTTAGAATATATCCCAGTTAACCAATAACATAAAAACGATGCACAGAATTTTACCACTTCTTAAAATACATGCCAAATATCAGTGTCATCTTCAACAGAGAAAAGATGATTCCAGGATGCCAACCATAATAAACTTTTCCACCCATCTTTCATTCAATGTCTGTGTTCTTTTGACAATTTTAACCCTCTTTTTATTTGCCAGTTTCACATACATTTTTTTTGAAACCCTACCTCTACTTTCTACAGCCACTGACCAATTGGTGTATAATTGTTTCTCACAAAAACTAGCACCAGCATTAAAAAAATATGGCCTGAACAAACAGTAAGTCTACATAGTGTCTCATTTTAATAATCACACTTCCGCATGCTGTAATTTTTTCTTTCTTTTAAGAATGGGGTTGTGTGTTAACTAGTGTGTTAAGTTGTCAAATGAAATGTCATTATGTGAATATAATTTGAGTAACAGTTAAGTAAGGCAAAAGCAAACATTTGATTGTTTATTTTACCTGAGCATCATGTTACTTCAGGTACACCATGCAATACTGCCATAATTTTCCAGATGTGTTTTTGCTCATCACTGCCACAATCAGCCTTTTGTAATCTTGAACGGTTTGCTTGCACTATCATTAATAAAATGCTCAGCCATCGCCTTCTTAAACACAAACATTTACAACACAGTTTGGGACAGCTTTTTCTTAAACCCCAGCTGTGCTTTATGATCAACTGGTGTACTATGTGCAGATTTTTAAACACTTTCTGGCACCCTAAAGTACTGTTCTATTTAGGATCCTGATCTTGCACATTCTTAAACTCGAGATACCATACTCCTTGTTTTATGCTAAAGCTATCAAGCATTCATTAGAGCAGGGATGTCGAACTCCGGGCCTGGACAGCAGCAGAAGCTGCAGGTTTTCATTCTAACCCTTTTCCTAATCAGTGGCCAGTTTTCACTGCTAATTAACATTTTTTCCCTTCATTTTAATACCCGTTTTTAATGATTTAGTCCTCTGAATTTATTCCTTTCTTCATTAAATAACAGCCAAACAGAAATGAGATGTGAAACAAGCCAACAGATGACCAGCTAAACTGGGATTTCAAACTCCAATCAATTTTCACTCCAACAAATCTCTTAATGAGAAACTGATTCTTGCTGTTAATTAAACCAGTTATTTAATTCCATGGCTTGTTACTGCTTTCATTTTGTCACAGCAGACATTTCCAAAACTTGATTTTTCTGTTTTTTTTCTAAGAACACTGTCAAAATGTTTTGGTGACTTACCGAGACCATCACCTTTCTTTAATATCAGATATTTTGTGATAAGCACAGCTGGTCATGTGGCGGCTTGTTTTGTGTCTCATTATTGTTTGGCTGCTAATTAATGAAAAAGAGACAACTAAGAGGTCTGAGTCAAGTTAATTAAAACTAAGACAAAAGAAGTTAATTAGCAGCAAAAACTGGTCACTAATAAAGAAGATGGTTAGAATGAAAACCTGCAGCCGCTGCGGCCCTCAAGGACCGGAGTTCAACCCATGCATTTGAGTAACATAAGCTATGACAGTGGGAAATGACTGCCATATTTCTGATTTTCCGATTATTATGATGGCTTTAAAAGTACCATTTTAATGAGCATTTTCAGTGTCAGCAATGCACAATCACATCAGCCAGTGGTTTTAAGGTGGCTGCCAGCATACAATAAAGGCAATTTTTGTCTGGGTTTCATATTTTAAGAGTTAAAGCCCCAAGATGCCACCAAAAGGCCCTGCACCTTCTAAGGCTTCTGGCTATGAAAACGTGCTTGCATGAATTACAGTACATATAGCAGTAACATCAGTATTTTACATTCTAGCACTGCGGGAGATATAACAGTATAGTACTGTGCAGTATACGGGTTTACCTTTACATTCTATTTTTAGGTAAAGTATTAAGCGGAGTTTGAAATTAAAGTGTTTTGGGGGCATATTTAGGGTTTAAACCAGTGTTTCCCAAACTCGGTCTTGGTGAACCCCTATGGCTGCAGGTTTTTGTTCCAACCAGCTTCTGTTTTTAATTGAACTCCTGGGCTAATTAAGTGAACTGATACTTCCCAAGTTCTGTGTTTAGGGAACAATATAGAAATTAGAAAACTAAGTTTGCTAAAAATATATATATATATATTATATATATATTAAAATGTACCAAGCAGTTATATAGGAATAATGTATTTTTTTTCTTTTTAACAGTATTTTCATCTTGATTTTCATTCTACTTTTCTAGGTGTTCCAATTGTTTAATTGATCCATTATTTACCAATTACTGGGTCTGACTCTAAAGTAGTTGCAGCCTTTGATTATTCACTGTTGTTTGCCTGGGTGTCTGATCTGCTCGTTTTAAATTGTCATTATTAAGATACAATGAAGAGGGAAAAACTGCACAGAGAAAGGGCAAAGTATAATGAAATCAACAAAAGAGAGTTAAGCATTTAAATCTATAGCAAAAGCAGAAATATTTCTAAATGTCTTATAAATGTAAAAATCATGCTGCTGTGCTTTTCTGAATGTTAAATAAAAGAAAAAAAAACAGCTAATTAAATGAGATCAGTGCTATCAGGTGTTGTCAATGATTAGGAATCCGGTTGGAACAAAAACCTGCAGCCACAGGGGGTCCCCAGAACAGAGTTTGGGAAACACTGGTTTAAACTAAAAATAGACTTTTTTTTTAACCACATCCAATCCATTTTTCACAATTTGCGGGTGCTCTAGGAATGTAAGCCCTGCGAATTTTGGGGGTGTATTGTATATGTAAACACTAAAATGTTTGTGTTATTCTATAATAAATTTGGCTTTTTATTTCAAATATGAACAATGGTGTTTTAACTCCTTGCTCCACCTGAATTGTTTTAACTGTCTAACTTTTGGTTTCTTCTCATGATTAAACTGTATTGCCCAGTGAAGTGAATCACTTGAGTTAAAACCATGTTTTGTTTGTAAAACTGAAAATGACTCGTTCCTTTCATGATTGTTTTATGCTGTCCTCATAAACAGTCAGAAACAAATAAAAATTGCAAGGTTTAGTTCAAAGTGTAGGAGAAAAACCAAGAAGAGAGAAGAACTTCACAATAACAATATTGATTAGCAGTTTTCTACAACTACAATCTTGGCAACATGAACACAACATAGCTGTACAAATGTGAAATGTTTGGTCAGATTGAGGCAGGGGGTTACATAAGCCATGGCAGAAGTGCAACGCTCAGAAAAATGTACAAGTGTAAGACAATACATCAGCACCACTATATAACAATTCAAACAAACCAAAGATACTCACTGCAGCTCGACGCACGTAGGAAGGGTGAGGAAGATGGACATTGTTAAGAAGGAACAAGATGGAATCCAAGGTGTAATACTCCTTGGGTTGACCCTCTTTGCCCGTGCTAAAATGATAGAAGAAAAAAAAACTTGTAATTTGATCAACAAAAACTTTTTTGTTCTTCAAGTTTTTTGTTTCCATATTTTTTTTCACAAATCCAGAACAGATGACAAACAGATAGTCTTTGAGAACAAAATTAAAGGACGGTTATTTGATTGATTAGCCTGAAATTAAAAGTTTTGTTAGTTCTTACACAGAAATAACAAACCACTAGTTATCAGATTACGGGTCAAAATGAACCAATACAGGTTAAGGAATTTACATATTTTTTAATTATGTGTAGTACTATAGTATATCATTAATATTAATTTTAACTTGTTTTCAAGCTGTTATGAGTAAATGCTTCAGAAAAATAACATGAACACAGTAAAATAGATTATTACCACAGCAAACAAGTTGGAAAGCATAAAAGTAGCAAAAATACAGGCAAAGAAGCCAATCCCTTCCCCAACCACAGTATGGCACCCTTTCTCTCTCTCTCTCTCTCTTGTACATAGCTTTTCACTTTGGTTTGTGTACATTTTTTTCTTTTCTAAATTACGCTTTGTTTTTAAGGTAATCAAACACCAGTCAAAAATAAATGGTTGATCCAGCATATGGAATTAATTGGCTACATCAGGATGTAATTTTTAAGAAATTAATAATACAGGGAGGTCTTTCATATTCACCCTAACAGCGCTAGCACAGCTCTGTTTTATACAGTTCATTGGAGGAAATACACCCTTTACCAAAAGTACACTTTTCAAATATACAGGTGCTGGTCATAAAATTAGAATATCATGACAAAGTTGATTTATTTCAGTAATTCCATTCAAAAAGTGAAACTTGTATATTAGATTCATTCATTACACACAGACTGATGTATTTCAAATGTTTATTTCTTTTAATGTTGATGATTATAACTGACAACTAATGAAAGTCCCAAATTCAGTATCTCGGAAAATTAGAATATTGTGAAAAGGTTCAATATTGAAGACACCTGGTGCCACACTCTAATCAGCTAATTAACTCAAAACACCTGCAAAAGCCTTTAAATGGTCTCTCGGTCTAGTTCTGTAGGCTACACAATCATGGGGAAGACTGCTGACTTGACAGTTGTCCAAAAGATGACCATTGACACCTTGCACAAGGAGGGCAAGACACAAAAGGTCATTGCTAAAGAGGATGGCTGTTCACAGAGCTCTGTGTCCAAGCACATTAATAGAGAGGCGAAGGGAAGGACAAGATGTGGTAGAAAAAAGTGTACAAGCAATAGGGATAACCGCACCCTGGAGAGGATTGTGAAACAAAACCCATTCAAAAATGTGGGGGAGATTCACAAAGAGTAGACTGCAGCTGGAGTCAGTGCTTCAAGAACCACCACGCACAGACGTATGCAAGACATGGGTTTCAGCTGTTGCATTCCTTGTGTCAAGCCACTCTTGTACAAGAGACAGCGTCAGAAGCGTCTCGCCTTTGGACTGCTGCTGAGTGGTCCAAAGTTATATTCTCTGATGAAAGTAAATTTTGCATTTCCTTTGGAAATCAAGGTCCCAGAGTCTGCAGGAAGAGAGGAGAGGCACAGAATCCACGTTGTGTGAGGTCCAGTGTAAAGTTTTCACAGTCAGTGATGGTTTGGGGTGCCATGTCATCTGCTGGTGTTGGTCCATTGTGTTTCCTGAGGTCCAAGGTCAACGCAGCTGTCTACCAGGAAGTTTTAGAGCACTTCATGCTTCCTGCTGCTGACGAACTTTATGGAGATGCAGATTTCATTTTCCAACAGGACCTGGCACCTGCACACAGTGCCAAAGCTACCAGTACCTGGTTTAAGGACCATGGTATCCCTGTTCTTGATTGGCCAGCAAACTCGCCTGACCTTATGGGGTATTGTGAAGAGGAAGATGCAATATGCCAGACCCAACAATTCAGAAGAGCTGAGGGCCACTATCAGAGCAACATGGGATCTCATAACACCTGAGCAGTGCCACAGACTGATCGACTCCATGCCACACCGCATTGCTGCAGTAATCCAGGCCAAAGGAGCCCCAACTAAATATTGAGTGCTGTACATGCTCATACTTTTCATGCTCATACCTTTCAGTTGGCCAACATTTCTAAAAATCCTTTTTTTGCATTGGTCTTAATTGATATTCTAATTTTCCAAGATACTGAATTTGGGACTTTCAATAGTTGTCAGTTATAATCATCAACATTAAAAGAAATAAACATTTGAAATACATCAGTCTGTGTGTAATGAATGAATCTAATATACAAGTTTCACTTTTTGAATGGAATTACTGAAATAAATCAACTGTCATGATATTCTAATTTTATGACCAGCACCTGTATAGCATCCTTGCAATTACTATAAACTATAAAATTCACATCAAAATATTGATGCATTTCATCATACCATATGACAAAAACAAAAGGAGAAAAAAAAACTGAAAATTTTATACAGGTACAATTCCGTTATAACGAACTCCCAGGGACCTAAAAAATATGTTGTTGTAATAAGATTCTGTATTTGTTACTATAGTGCTTTCTTTAACTTGTATCCAGGCGTTTGCAATCTTTTCAATAGCTTCTTTCACGTTATTTTTAATCTCTTCCTGCCTACAAGTTATGCTGATGAGAATTTTTCTCAGCATTTCCTTGCGATAATACACTTTCAGGGTGCGAACGATGCCCAAATCCAATGGCTGAATCGCTGCTGGGCAATTGGGTGGGAGGTATTCAAAGCGAACATTATCTGAATGTGGGTGCATGTTGTGGGCAGCGCAGTTATCACAGTCAGGAGCCGAATCATTATTTCTTCTTCATATTGTGAGGTTTCTGAACTCTTTTGAGACCCCCCCACTCCCCACCCAACGAGAACGACACGCTGAAGTGCATCCTGAAGCACGATTGCGGCGTCTGTGGAAGATTGTTTGTCCATTGCTGGTGCAGGGCAATAGGAGGCTCACATTGCTGCAGTGAAGCGCCACAGAAGCAAATCATAAAAGATCGGGGTCGCGCTATATGTCCCTGTCTTGCACCCCAAAACACAAGGCTTAGTCTCAGTACTTTAGCAAAACCAGCTTTATTCAGCTTGAAACAGGAACGGCACAGTTATTTATCGTAGCGGGATCTGCCACTCTGCTATACACAGACATAGCAGTCAGGCAGGATCGTGGCTAGGTCAATGATCAAGTAATCCTGTTACAGTATCTGCATTTACAGTTTACGTGCTCCTAACCTTGCATCACCCATCGAGATCTTTTCGGTTTACTTTGGCACAGCATATCTGTGAGCCTGTTATTGCCCCGTACAAACGCGGTGATCGCACTTCAGGACGCTCTTCGGCTTGCTGTCTAGTTGGGGGAGGTCCCAGGAGAGTTCAGAAACTTCACCTTTTCTTGAACGAGTGCCGCATTAATAGGAATGTTTCTTGAACGAGCATCACCTAACCACATAAAAACGGCTTTTTCAATGTCTTCAAATACAGCAGTTCACATACGTTTGCAACCCGAGATTTTTCTACTTTTTTTTTTTTGCTTTGTCTTTCAAGAAAGTTGACAGTGTCGATGGCAAAATTCCGAATTCACTGGCAACGTCTTTTTTCTTTTTGCAGCAATCGAGAGCTGCAAAAAAATTTAAGTTTTTTTTTTTTCTAACATGAACTGTTATTGTTTTTCTGTGTCTGCCATTTCTATTGGAGGGTAACAATTCTAATGGATGCTTTTCAAATGTTGATGAGCAATAAGTAAAAGGTATCACTGAAAACTGCAGGAAACAAAGGCAAAAAACCAGAACGAGGAAAGTTCGAAGAAAGAAAAAAAATTACAGTGTTTCTATTTGGAGATCGTTGTGCACAACTGAGCTGTGGCCACAGAACTAACTGCTCTGTGGATGATTCATTCAGGCATTTCAAGGTCTTTTGTGCACTTCGTAATAATGAAAGTATCTGCTGAATGTACTTCATAGTAACGAGATTTCTATAGACTTGTGTCATATGGGGAAGCTGTCGGGACCATAAAAATACATCGTTGTAATGAAAATTTCATTGTAAAGATATTCGTTATAATGGAATTTTACCTGTATTTGCAATAACTGAATAAGTAAACTGTTGCTATTATAATAAAACTAAGCTTTGACACTCTTGATTCTACCTGATGTTATACTGTCTTTTTACTTCTGCATTCCTAATTTGTATGTTGACTACGTATTCAGCAAAATGACAATTTCTTTGTAAGACTGGCTACTACAAAACAAGAAGACCAACACAACCATGAGCACAACACCGTAAACTATTAAATAAGTCATGTTATCAACCATTTAAAAATGGAAGTTAGATTTGCTTAAAATAGAAATCCATGCTGCTTAAATACCACATATGTTTTGCAAGGCTTGTATAAAAACAAACATACATGGCTTTCTAGCCCACATTCACAATTAATCAAGCACCACGTCATAGAGTAAGCTTAATCACTCTGAAGATGGCTTATACTGCAAATCGGTTAGTTTAGGTAGTTAACTAGGTTTAAAACCAGATTTAATCACAGACTACCTGTGGTCTACAAGTATTACTCAAGCACTCCACAAAACCTTAAGATACATAAGTTAATTACAAACTCACTCACTCACTATACTAAATAAATATAACAATATCTGCACCACTGAATGAACTTTAAACACACCCATCTGATTTTCTGGAGGACTGGAACAGTAACGTTTCATTAACTTTGCCATGTGTGGACACAGCACACATCCCAGCGGAGCAAAGCACACTACTGCCACCATTTGTGCTTAATAAGACTTCTTTTAGTCAGCTGTGCACTGCTAAATTACTAAGCTGTATCATACAACTACAGTAACAACTTTTAAGTCATTCCTTTCTGCTCCACTCTGTTGTAAATGTTCATTTGTTTACAAAATGACCCTGAATTTCAGTCAGTTACACAAAAACAGTCCCAAATAAAGTGATGCTGACTCTGTCTACAACAGATGCATAAAAAACCTGTTTATTCAAATACTTTGTAAAATTGTTAAAAAAAAAAAAAATTTATAATGGCGCCCACCGTGGCTGACATATTTGCTTTGCTCTCCTGACTTCAGCAAGTTTTTGTGTTAGTGATATCATGTCTTTTAAACTTACAACTAGCTTGTGCAGTATTGCGATACAATCGTGAGGAACTTCTGGACAATTGCAGAACCCTCATTGTGCCAAAAATCAGCTTGCTGGATTTGGATTCCTTCCCGCGGCTGGACTTAGCCAACATCAGCCAGCAAGAGACAGTAGCTTTGTCCTCCCATGAGTGGCGTAACCACACTCAGTAAGTCCAAGGCGGAGACGAGGAAAGAAAGGCGGGCTACACGCCAGGCTAAAGGCAAGAGCTACAAAACCACCGTTGTCTAGCCTGTAACTAGCTAATGTCCACTCACCTGTAAACAAGATGGATAAGCTGAGAACCAGAGTAACCACCCAGCATGAGGTAAGGGATTGTTGTGCTCTTATGTTCACGGAAACCTGGCTCTCGGAATGTACACCGGACTCCGTGCCACAGCTGCACACACATTCCTTGCACCGTGGAGACTGTACATCAGACTCTGGGAAGAACAGAGGATGAGATGTTTGTTTGTATGTGAACAGCAGATGGTGTGTGGATGTACAGGTAGTCGTAAAATTCTGTCTTGCTAATATTGAACTGTTGATGACGTAATGCAGACCTTACCTGCCGAGGAAGTTCAGCGCTGTGTATCTGCTGTCTGTTTACATTCCACCGCAGGCGGATTATGTAACAGCACTTGGGGCGCTTCATGATGTCATCAGCAGACATGTGTCAGTCCACTCTGATGCAGTTTTCATTGTGGCTGGTGATTTCAATCAATGCAACCTGAGGAACGTCCAACCCAAATATCACTAGCATGTATCTTTTCTAACAATGGAGTGTAACATTCTCGACCAAGTTTACAGCAATGTAAAGGACGCCTACAGAGTAGTGCCATGCCCCCACTTCGGTCAGTCAGACCATCTATCAGTGTTTCTGTACCCAGCCTACAGACAACTCGGAGGCGGAGTGGTGGCTCTGAGGCTAGGGATCTGCACTGACAATCGGAAGGTTGCCGGTTCGAATCCCGTAAATGCCAAAGGAGACTCTGCTCTGTTGGGCCCTTCAGCAAGGCCCTTAACCTGCAATTGCTGAGCGCTTTGAGTAGTGAGAAAAGCGCTATATAAATGCAAAGAATTACTATTATTATTATTAACTCTTCAAGAGAGCTCCACTAGTAAGTAATACAATCAGGGTCTGGAATGAAGATATTGAGCAAACTCTTCAGGACTGCTTTGAGAGTACTTACTGGGTTGTTTTTAGAACTGCCTCTTTGAGGGGAGACTCCACTGTTGACTTGGAGGAGTATGCTGCTGCTGAAACTGGGTATATCAGCACATGTGTTGACATTATCGTTCCCATAAAACTCTAAGCTCTATCCAAATAATAAGCCGTGAGTTAATGGGGAGGTGCAGTCTATGCTGTGTGCCCGCTCTCCTGCATTTGTCTCTGGTGATGAAGATAACTATAAAAGGACCGGATATGACTTGCATAAAACTATTAAACAAGCCAAGAGACAGTACAGACTGAAGCTGGAGGATTATCCTGAGTCGAATCAACCGCCATAAAGCAGAAGGCCCTGACTCCATCACAGGGCGTACACTCATGGCCTGCTCATAGGAGTGGACCGGGGTCATCACGGACATATTCAATCTGTCCCTGACACAGGCATCTGTGCCCTCCTGCCTCAAGACCACTACCATTGTGCCCCTTCCAAAGAAATCCCAGGTGAGCTGTTTTAATGACTATCGTCCCATTGCACTCAACCCTACTATGACGAAATGCTTTGAGAGACTAGTCATGGCACACATTCAGAAGTCAATTCCAGCAACCCTCGACCCCCTACTGTCGAAATCGGTTCACTGATGATGCAGTCAAAGCTGCCATCCAAACAATCCTCACATACCTGCAGAGCAGGGACACATATGCAAGAATGCAGTTTACTGACTATAGCTCGTTGTCCCTTGGAAACTGTGCAATAAACTTGTCTCCCTTGGATTGACATCATCCCTCTGCAGCTGGGTGCTGAATTTCCTTACAGACAGACCCCAGTCAGTCAGAGTGAGTGGGAAAACAGACATCAGGCACAAGAACGATCAACAAGTTCGCTGCTCTACACCCTGTTTACCTATGACTGTGTGGCCTCTCAGAACAACACAAGCATCGTTAAATTTGCTGATGACATTACAGTCAAAGGTTTGATTTTTGGGGGGTTAGAGAGACTGTGGCAGGACTTGTGGCCTGGTGTCAAGAAAACAACCTCTCCCTGAATACAGATAAAACCAAGGAGATGATTAAGTTGACCAAAGGAAGAGGAAGTTGCAGCCCACTCCCATTTACATTGGTGAGGCTGAGGTGCAGAGAGTAAAAATCTTCAAATTCCTTGGAACCCACATCAGCGAAGATCCGACTTGATGTTACAATACACAACAACTCATTAACTGAGCACACAAAAGACTGTTCTTCCTGAGGAAGTTGAAGAAATTTGGCATGCCAACCAAAATCTCACCAATTTCTACAGGGGTACAATAGAGAGTGTTATCACCTGCTCTATTATTGTATGGCACAGTAACTGCTCCTTTCAGGAAAGGAAGGCACTTCAGCATGTAATTAAAACTGCATAGCACAGCACATCTCTGGAGCAATCTTCCCCTCCCTACAGGACATCTACACTCATAGGGTCATCAGGAGGGCACACAACATAATTAAAGACAATATGCATTCTCAACACACACTATTCATGCTCTTCCCTCAGGGAGGTGCTACAGGAGTGTGAAATCACGCACCACAAGACTGACACTAGTGCTGGGCGGTATGACCAAAATTCTATATCACAGTATTTTTCAAAATTATACCGGTTTCACGGTATTCAACTGTATTTTTTTTCCCATGCATGAGTGGATGTTGACTACATTTTCCACTGCAATTACTGGCTAAGAATAACCTATTCCACTGTCATGAAAATTGGACATTGTACAAAAAACATTTTATGTGCACACAAGTATTAATACAGGTTTGCATGGCCCCATAAAGTGATAGTTTTCATGGGGGTGGCACTAATGAAGAGAAGGAATCACATTGCATGACAGTTGCAGTCAAAATATAGAACCTTTTTACTGAACAAATTTTGCAAACAACTTAAACTAAAATTTTGACAACATATTTTCAACCATCCAAAGAGGCATTTAGACTTAGTAAAATATCCAGAGGTGCTTGTCAATAGTGATATTGCATTGAACATGTCTTAGAAAAGGAATAAATGGTAAATATTTTTTGTAAACCAACTACACATTCTGTTAATGTTAACAATCTCTGTCCACTGACACGTTAAAGTGACTTTTTAAAGAACTTTACCATCATTAAACTGCATAATATTTAAACTAATAAATAATAACAATAAAATAAATAATACCCTAAGTTCTTGTCTATAAGCCGGACTCATGTATTAGCCGGAGACCAAAAATCATACGAATTTTTAAAATAAAATCGTATCATAGATAAGCCGGACTCATGGATAAGCCGAACGTACTATAACCTATAACTAATAGAAGGGAGGGAGGTCAGTGGTCTCACTCGCGCCCATTTAATTTCTTTAAGGGGGGAGAGAGTGTGAGATATTGCCGTCTCTCTCACTCCCCGCATGGCGCGGTTGGAGAGGCCGGAGTGCGTTCTTTCTGCTCTGGGCGTCGCCGAGTCAACACGAGCGCGTAGCGGTCATTTAAATTGTGATTTTATATGTAAGCATATTTAAATATATATCGCGGATTTCTGCGGACAATGGGTCTTTTAATTTCTGGTACATGCTTCCTCAGTTGGTTTGCCCAGTTGATTTCATACAAGGGACGCTATTGGCAGATGGCTGAGAAGCTACCCGGCTTACTTTTCTGTCTCTCTTGCGCTGACTATCTGTGATCCTGACGTATGGGGATTGAGCAGGGGGGCTGTTTGCACACCTAGACGATACGGACGCTCGTCTAAAAATGCTGAAAGATTATCTTCACGTTGCTATCTTTTGTAAAGCTGATTCCTGAAAAGACATGCTGCACAGTGCTTCGCATACTTAAAAGCTCGAAGGGCACGTATTGATTTTTGACTGAAAAACAAACTCTCCCTCTCTCTCTCTTTGTCTGCTCCTGACGGAGGGGGTGTGAGCTGCCGCCTTCAACAGCTTTGTGCCGCGGTGCTTCGCATACTTAAAAGCCAAACAGACATATTGATTTGTTTGCTTCACTCCTTTGAAGAGGAAGATATGTTTGCATTCTTTTAATTGTGAGACGGAACTGTCATCTCTGTCTTGTCATGGAGCACAGTTTAAACTTTTGAAAAAGAGACAAATGTTTGTTTGCAGTGTTTGAATAACGTTCCTGTCTCTCTACAACCTCCTGTGTTTCTGCGCAAATCTGTGACCCAAGCATGACAATATAAAAATAACCATATAAACATATGGTTTCTACTTCGCGGATATTCTTATTTCGCGGGTGGCTCTGGAACGCAACCCCCGCGATGGATGTATAAGCCGGACTTATGTATAAGCCGATATTCTATTTTTTCATTTTCACAACTTTTTTCCTTAGATAAGCCGCGGCTTATAGACAAGAACTTAGGGTAGTATTATTACTGGAAATTGCACCATTACTTCAAGCCCAGGTACATTACACAGCATTCACCAAATAAAAATAAAATAAAACAAAACAAGTGCAACTTGGTGATGACATCTTTACCAACTGTACCATCATTAAGCCAAATTGCATTAATATGGACCTTGCTTCAAGCTAAGCTATATACAGGGTGGTCCAGATCTAATTATGCAATTATTGCATTGCATTAAAAGTTGCATAGTTAGATCTGGACCACCCTATACATAAATAATAAAAATGCAACTTGCAATTTATAATGCAATTTGTAGTATAGTCCTACAGAAGCGTATTAGGGCCACGGTGAAGAAAAAAAAATACACAGTGAAGAAAAAAAAAAAAACTATATGTCAAGAATAAAGTCGAAATGTTGACTATATTACTAAACGAAGGTTGTATATATGCACGGATGCCAGACGCACCGAAGCGCACACGCACTGCGCCCCAGAGTCAAACCCAGTGGCTTCCCAGACTCAGTAGGTAGTGCCCAAACAACACAACACAACCTGTAAACTAAACTTCAGGTCACAATACAACCGCCGCCCAAACGCGCACACCACCGTGTACAGGGTAGGATTCAAAAGTAATGAGCCTCATTTTGTTCTGACGCGAACGTACCTCGCCGCGCGCCCCACTTGCCAGTGACGGCGACGGTGGGTGTTGCCTTCACAACGCAACGGAGCTCCTACCGCTCCGAGCTTTTGGAGCGGTAGGATCGGCCTTGACAGGAACCCCTGTGCGGTAGTGCGTTACACGGCGGAATGGAAAGTTCGTTAGAGCAACGGTACGCATTGAAGACGAAGACCATGATCATTGCCTTCTTCGGAGTGAAGGGGATCATCCACTACGAGTTTGTCCCGCAAGGACAGACTGTGAATGCTGCTTACTACTTGGAAGTCCTGAAAAGGCTGAAAAGAAGCGTTGTGCACAAGCGAAGGGACATCAAGGACAGCTGGAAGCTTCCCCACGATAACGCGCCCAGCCACACCGCCTTCATCGTGAGCGCCTACCTGGCCCCGGTGAACGTTCCGGTGGTCCCCCAGCCTCCTTACAGTCCGGCCTTGACGGGAACCCCTGTGCGGTAGTGCGTTACACGGCGGAATGGAAAGTTCGTTAGAGCAACGGTACGCATTGAAGACGAAGACCATGATCATTGCCTTCTTCGGAGTGAAGGGGATCATCCACTACGAGTTTGTCCCGCAAGGACAGACTGTGAATGCTGCTTACTACTTGGAAGTCCTGAAAAGGCTGAAAAGAAGCGTTGTGCACAAGCGAAGGGACATCAAGGACAGCTGGAAGCTTCCCCACGATAACGCGCCCAGCCACACCGCCTTCATCGTGAGCGCCTACCTGGCCCCGGTGAACGTTCCGGTGGTCCCCCAGCCTCCTTACAGTCCGGCCTTGACGGGAACCCCTGTGCGGTAGTGCGTTACACGGCGGAATGGAAAGTTCGTTAGAGCAACGGTACACATTGAAGACGAAGACCATGCTCATTGCCTTCTTCGGAGTGAAGGGGATCATCCACTACGAGTTTGTCCCGCAAGGACAGACCGTGAATGCTGCTTACTACTTGGAAGTCCTGATAAGGCTGAAAAGAAGCGTTGCGCGCAAGCGAAGGGACATCAAGGACAGCTGGAAGCTTCACCACAATAACGCGCCCAGCCACACCGCCTTCATCGTGAGCGCCTACCTGGCCCGGGTGAACGTTCCGGTGGTCCCCCAGCCTCCCTACAGTCCGGACGTGTCGCCTTCTGACTTCTTCTTGTTTCCGCACTTAAAATCAGCGCTGAAAGGAAAACGCTTCGACTCGATCGAGGACATCCAAGCAAATGTCAAGGCAGCCCTTGCAGCCATCCCGGAACAGGCCTACGTGGACGCCTTCGAGTCATGGAAAAGCCGCCTACAAAAGTGTATTGATGCAGGAGGTGCCTATTTTGAAGACTATTAATTAGTTGTACCGATTTGCTCAATAAATTTGTCTTTTTGAACAAAGGCTCATTACTTTTGAATCCTACCCTGTATATATGCACAGATGCCAGACGCAACCCGTGCCAAAAGCGCACTCGCACAGCGCCCCAGAGACAAACCCAGCGGCTTCCCAAAGTCAGTAAGTGGCGCCCAAACAACACAACACAACCTGTAAACCAAACTTGAGGTAAAGCATGCATGCCAACAAGTTGCCATGGTGACATATTTAAACATAGACATAGAATAACTAGACGCCTCATGACTAGCAGAATCGTACGTCAACATCGCCGCCATATTGTGAGTGGCACTGCTGTGGAGTGAAGTAATGAATAATGTGCTGCTTGGGATTGTACAAACCGCTTTACGCTCCAAACCACATCCCAGGGGATTATTTTTCATAGGTAAGGCTGAACAATTGTTTTGGTTATATTTGCCCATTAGAAAATCCCGTTTTATAATCTTTACTTTAGCTAAGCCAGGCTAAGCTAGCAAAGCTATGCATTTATGTGCTCAAGTGAGCCTCCAAACAACGTTTTGGCTAAATGTATTTAGTCACTATGTAGATTGTTGTTAGCTGTTAACACTTCTCAAACTTGATGTTTTTTCTCAAGGAGCACATTGAGGAAACACAGTTTGAAATTGACAACCATCATTTTATGCTCATGTCTTTAGTTGTGTCTGTCTTCCACAAACTAAGGCTGCACCATATTGCCAGACTGAATACTCTCAAATTACAGGATCTGAGTGAGCGAGAGAAGTGTAAGTCTGGAGGAGATCAGTGAGGTTGTGGAGAGCTTTAAATGTTAAGAGCGGTATTTAGTATTGTATTCTGTAGTTAACAGGGAGCCAGTGAAGTTGAGAGAGAATAGGTGTAATATGTTCAGTGGATTTACAACAGCAGGATATAATCCTGGCAGCAGAATTTTGAAGAAGTTGTAAGCGATGGATAAGTTTTTGTGGGATGCCAGATAGAATAGCATTACAGTAATCTATACGTGAGGTGACTCGGGCATTAAACAATACTTCAGTACTGTGTTGTGTAAGAACAGGACAAAGTCAGGAAATGTTTCGAAGATAGAAGAAGGCAGTCCCCAAAATGTTACTTATATGGGAGGAATGATTAATAATAATAATTATAATTATTATTTTTTAATAATTGCCATTATTAGTGTATAAATGGATATAAATAATTGCATTTAAACGATTCGCCAAAATCTGTTGTATGTAAACGATTGTTTTTTCATCAGAAAACCCGGTTTCCACGTCTACCTGTATTAGTTTAAATGGCACTTTTTCCACTCGCAATAAGGCTGACGCGCTGACGTATCGTGTCTACTGGGAAACACAGTGAATGCACCGTCTATCTATATATGTCTATGTATTTAAACCTGAGGTAGTGGTGACTACTGACAGTGCCAGCAGTCAGCTACTCCACAGTGCCTGCAGTCAGTGTTCGCCACTCCACAGTACCAGCACAAATTTGAACGTAATGGTCCATTATGGACCATTATGGCTATTTAAACTGATGCTGCGGTATAAGAAAAATCCATATCATAATAAAAATAGAAAACATTTTTTGGTATGAACTGGTATACCGCCCAGCACTAACTGACACACAGCTTTTTTCCACAAGCAACTAAGACTCTTGAACAATGCTAAAAGTTAAAGTCAATCCAAACCAAAATCTCATAGCCTCATAATTGCACTGACTGCTGCAGTATGTCATCAGGCACTGTGTACCTTATTTTGTAATCTTCTAACTGTAATTGCCATTTATCTTTATACTTCTTTTATCTTCTCTGTCTTTGTATATGAAGGTGAGCAAGCAAAGTAAGAATTTCATTACATGGTTTTAACAAGTGTTTTTACTGTGTATATATATGACAATAAAATTCTTGTATCTAAACATTGCAGTACTGCTTATGCCACACAAACAACCTAATCAAAAGACCTTACAGCATCCTACATAATGTTTGGGACAGAGACAAATTTTTCTTTGATTTACCCCTCTGCTCTACATTTTAAAATTACAAATTAAACAATTCAGACAGATCTAAAGTGCACACTGCAGACTTTCATGTAAGGGAATTTGCATATGTTTCAGTCGCACCATGTAAAAATGACAACACTGTATACATATTTTTTCAAATAATATTGCATTAGTGTGACTATGTTTTTTTATTGGTACTATTCAGGTCATAAAATGATTTCTTCAAAATGTCATATTTGCGTTGACATCATGCACCAGAAGGCGTGAGCTTATTCAGTGTGAGCAGAAGCACACAGGTGGCCAGTTGCTTGTGCTATAACATGGTTGACTTGGTGGCAATCAACGCACATGTACTGTACAAGGCATACACGGGGGACACTGAGAAAAGAAGAGTGTTCATGGCTCACGTTGCAGAGGAACTTCATCGTCGCTTCTTACAAGAAAAGGCGATGGATAAAGCAAAAGAGGATGCAACATCGACAAGTTTCTGTTCCAAGACCACCACTCCCCCCGGCCCCTTCAGTGTAATAGTAACACAGCACAGACAGAAGTGTGTACATTGCAACAGGTACACATGTCGTAAAAGTATAAAGGAAGGTCCTTGGGTGTGTGTGTGTGTGTGTGAGAGAACTGTTAACATTTGAATCTGATGATTGCATATAGCGCAGAACTGACTTCTCTGTACTATTCTTTCCTCTGCATGTCCTGGAGTACAAAAGAAACAGTACCGTGCACCAAAATGAGGCGACTGCATGGGCAAGATGGAGGAAAAAAAAAAAAACGCGGTCACTGATTGTAAGCGCAAGAAGGCATGCAAATGAATATGAATAATGTTGCATCAGTGCCACAATGTTTTTTACGAAATGTACTATACATGTGTTATTCCAAATATCATATATACCTATGTCTTTATTTTTTTGTCAGTGCGGCTTTGACATCATGGACCATAAGATGCATACTAATTCAGCGTGAGCAGGAACACTCAATAAAACTGAATAAAAAAGAATTCAAGTGATGGTGAGATACTAAGGCGGCAGATTCACCAGCGTTTGTGTGTCAGCTTTTATCCCTCCAGATCGAAGAATTTCCAATACCATTGTCTGAAAACACCACTCACATCTACAGTTATTCCCAGTTTCAGATGAAAAGTAACCGCGACAGATTTGGGGCGGGGTGTTCTTGTTGTATCGTGATCACGACTGAGAGAATAAAAGTGAAAAAAAAATGCTAACTTTTACATTTTAAAATTACACCGGCTGTTACAGACACAAATCAAATGTATGTTTTTATTGTATAATATTAACAATAAGAGCAGCTCAGTACTCAAAACGGCAAATTTGCTGAGGAGCTGGTTTCGAACTCACGACGTCCGGATTACAAGTCAGCAGTTCTAACCGCTGCACCAAAGAAGCTGTCGTATTGTACTTGCACCTTTTGTGAAGTGTTTATTTCATATTTGGCCATTAGCCTTCACATATTATACAGTTTATGTCTACATTTTGTCATTTATTACTAAAACGTTTCTGTTTTAACGATGTGTTTACATAAGATTGTTGTAGACACAAAACACACATCAAAATATTTTCCCTTACAATTCTGGGTAGCTCACTCCCAGATAATCAATCACGGCAGGAACTGGGAGAACTTCTTGCCCGTTCTGAGGCGGTGGGGGGGATGGTATAGATGGCTGCTTGCTGCTTGGGCTTATCGACACGTTTAGAAAACAAGAGAAGCTGACGGAGAGGTGCGAAGGGATTTAAGGTGGGCCAGATTTACGAGTTTTTTCATTGGCTCTGGTAATTCTAGTGTTAAAGTTGGCTTTGCGTGTTTAAAGTTACTATAACAAGCAACATTGCACAGGGAGACATGTCTAAATGTCACATATATACAAACATACTATAATGTATATACACACACTGCATTCCCGAAAAAGTTGGGAATCTAATTTGGTAATTCACTCGAACCTTTATTTAACACGCAAAAGGACAAAGAAAAGATTTTCAGTGTTTTCACCAACAAACCTAATTCTATTTGTTAAGCATAAACAAATTTAGAAATTGATGCCTGCAACACACTCCACAAAAGCTGGGACAGAAGCATAGTGAGACTGTAAAAGTTATACAACTAACATTCTTTAAGATTCATCAATTAGTAGGTTAACTGGTAACAGGTGTGAGTATCAAGATTGGATATAAAAGTAGCATCCACCAAAGACTCAGTCTTTGCAAGCAAAGATGGGTCGAGGCTCACCACTTTGTGCTGAACTCTGTGAGATAAATATATGTCAATTTAAAAACAATGTTTCTCAGCATAGGATATAAATCCCTGGGCGTAAAGGCCCATGGGGGAAACCACTGCTGAATGTGCGTGATCTTCAAGCTCTTAGACAGTACTACATTAGAAACCGTCATGCTACCGTGACGAACATAGCTACATGGGCTCAAGAGTACTTTGGAAAATCATTCTCGCTTAACACATTCTGCTGAATCAAGAAATGCTTCCTGAAACAGTATTCTGCAAACAGGAAGCCATATATCAATACTGTGCAGAAACGTCTGCGAAGTCTCTGGAACCAAGCTCATCTGAGATGGACCGAAAGACAATTGAAACAATACTCTGGGTTCAGATGAGTCCACATTTCAGCTTGTTTTTGGGAAAAACGAATGTTGGATTCTACATGCCAAAGATGAAAAAGACCATCCAGACTGTTGTCAACGAAAGGTGAAAAAACCAGCATCTGTGATGGTATGGGGGTGTATCAGTGCCCATGGCATGGGGGATCTGTATGAATGTGAAGGCACTATTGATGTGGCGGCTTACATTGGAATTTTAGAGAGACATATGCTCCCGTCAAGATGACATCTTTTCCTAGGAACTCTAAGTATATTTCAGCAGTACAATGCCAGGCCTCATTTTGCACAAATTGTAAAGGCATGGCAACGCAGACATAAGAGTCTATGTGCTTGACTGGCCTTCCTGCAGTCCAGATCTGTCTCCTATTGAAAATGTCTGATTCTCCTCTTCATGATGTGCCAGACAATGGTAACCATAGACTGTTAAGCAGCTCAAGTCTTGTATACAGCAAGAATGGGCAAAAATTCCAGTTGAAAAACTGCAACAATTAGTTTCTTCAGTTCCCAAACGATTAAGTAGAGTAATTAAAAGAAAAGGGGATGTGACCCAGTGGTAAACTTGCCTCTGTCCCAGCTTTTTGGAGTGTGTTGCAGGCATCAATTTCTAAATTTGTCTATGTTTAAAAAATAGAATTAAGTTTTTCAGTGAAAACACTGAAAATCTTTTCTGTGTTCTTTTGCCTGTTAAATAAAGGTTCAAGTGAATTACCAAATTACAGATTTTAATTTTTGTTGCATTTTTATAAACTGTCCCCACTTTTTTGGAAATGGGGTTTTTACTATACTACTATTCTATGAAATCCATTTTATTATATCTATGTTTATATATAGTTTTTTTTACACCTGCCTTATGTTACAATATGCTTTTTTTTTTTTTTTTTTTTTTTTTTTTTTTTTTAATTGCTTGCATTCTAGTATTGTGATTCAATTCAGCAATATATTTCCACTTATTAAACCCCTATATGGTTTTGCTGAAGTTCAAACTGAGCATTTTGTATTATTTTGCCACATGAAAAAGTTTAGAAAAATGTCCTTTTAATAAATGACATGCAGTTTCCTTAATTTTCAAAAGTCTGAAAGGTGACAACTTCCTAATTTTTATTTAATTCAATAAATTACTAGAGTCCCATGAAATCCATTTTATTTTGCCCCCATTTTCATTTGGACCTTTGGATTGTTACGTATTTTTACAGTAACAAAGTATTATTACAAACCACAGTAATATATGCAATAGTAAAAAGGCAAAATTGCACAAATTACACATGTATATGCAAATATTTGGCAACATCTTGATGTTGGGGCATAAATTAAATTCATACATGAATTGCATTTGCCTTACAGAGGTATGTTTGTGTGTGTGTTTTTTTTGTTTTCACGTCTGGAATAAACTAAGTACATACATTTTTATTCCAGCTTCTTTCAGTGCTATTTTACAGGGTGTGGGGACAATGCCATCCTGTTAACCTTTGGCGCAAGGCAGAACACAGCCATGGATTAGGCCCCTGAGATAGCACACACACCATACACATACACCTAGACCAGTGTTTCTCAGTCCCTATCGGTGCAAATTTTTTTTTATCCAGCTTCAAGGCGCAATTGCTTCATCTAGAGCTCATTTCAATATCCTCTACCCGTCAACCTAAACCTCCCCCCAGGCCACTCTTCAATTTTATTTCCCAGTTTGTAATCCAACTCGTTTCTGTATGTGAGTCACCTGTGTACATTACAACGTAAAGTTGATTTCAAGGCCACAGAAATTACAAAACACTGACCTAAACCATTCATACAGGGGCTAAAGTACTGTAGAGTGTCCAATTAAGATAAATGCCCACATGTTTGGCATGCGGGAAATAAACTGGGATACCCAGAAAACAATGCTTGCAATTCACTTCCATGATCAGCCTTTTTGGAATTTTGAATGGTTAACTTGTTATCTTCATTACTAAAACCAGACAGACCCCATCACAGTGTACTTTTTTTTTTTTTTTTTTTAAATCACATCAGTCTGCACTGATCTACAAGTACAGAAGAAGTTATTCCAAATGCATCTCCTGTGCTTTAAAAGTACTGTTTTATATTTACTCTTAAACCTGAGATTCCTGACTGTTTAATGCTAAGACCTTCCAATTCTACAGCAAATGGAAGACTGTCAAAATTCTGATTTTGCTTTATTACACCACAATAAATCCCCCACTTTAAAGAATCTCTGTCTTATGTTGCTACTGGTTTGACACATAATACCTAAAACATTAAGGTGTTAATATAATATTCAGGCCACCTTTATTAAAATATTGCTTCATCTATAAAAGGAGAAAAAAAGGTAAACAGATTATGCGGACCTGACTTGATTCTGTGATAATCATGCTTTTCCAGGTAAGTTCACAGATACTGACCTTTTTTTTTTGTTTGTTTTTTAACCTGAATGGCACATATATAAATGGTACACTGCCACAGCTAATTGGGTACCTCCCAAATAATAAAACAAGTCCACCTTCATCTTGCCTGCTCTTTTACTATACTTGCTACTCTCACCACTCTGCCTGTGCCCGTTTAGCACAAAAACACCATGCTTTGTTTGAAGTGTTAATACAGTCCTGAAAGCTGTTGACTCAATTTAAAGGAAAAAAATAATTCACTGATATTCTTTGGAAAACTGAAAGAAGTACACAAAAAGGACGCTCCTTCACACAGCATTGTGCTTTTGAAATGAAGACTGTACTCTTCACCAATGAATGAACAGGAAAAGATGGGTCTTCAATTCAAAGGTGCCAACATGTGTGAAGAAGCTTCCTGTTTGTTGACTACTATCGTTTTGTGGAGTTATTTATTTAACAATATTTTAGTAACATATACAGGTGCTGGTCATAAAATTAAAATATCATGACAAAGTTGATTTATTTCAGTAATTCCATTCAAAAAAAGAAACTTGTATATTAGATTCATTCATTACACACAGACTAATGTATTTCAAATGTTTATTTCTTTTAATGTTGATGATTATAACTGACAACTAATGAAAGTCCCAAATTCAGTATCTCGGAAAAATAGAATATCAATTAAGACCAATGCAAAAAAAGGATTTGTGGAAATGTTGACCAACTGAAAGGTATGAACATGAAAAGTATGAGCATGTACAGCACTCAATATTTAATTGGGGGTCCTTTGGCCTGGATTACTGCAGCAATGCGGCGTGGCATGGAGTCGATCAGTCTGTGGCACTGCTCAGGTGTTATGAGAGCCCATGTTGCTCGGATAGTGGCCTTCAGCTCTTCTGAATTGTTGGGTCTGGCATATTGCATCTTCCTCTTCACAATACCCCATAGATTTTCTATGGGGTTAAGGTCAGGCGAGTTTGCTGGCCAATCAAGAACAGGGATACCATGGTCCTTAAACCAGGTACTGGTAGCTTTGGCACTGTGTGCAGGTGCCAGGTCCTGTTGGAAAATGAAATCTGCATCTCCATAAAGTTCGTCAGCAACAGGAAGCATGAAGTGCTCTAAAACTTCCTGGTAGACGGCTGCATTGACCTTGGACCTCAGAAAACACAATGGACCAACACCAGCAGATGACATGGCACCCCAAATCATCACTGACTGTGGAAACTTTACACTGGACCTCACGCAACATGGATTCTGTGCCTCTCCTCTCTTCCTCCAGACTCTGGGACCTTGATTTCCAAAGGAAATGCAAAATTTACTTTCATCAGAGAACATAACTTTGGACCACTCAGCAGCAGTCCAAAGGCGAGACGCTTCTGACGCTGTCTTTTGTTCAAGAGTGGCTTGACACAAGGAATGCAACAGCTGAAACCCATGTCTTGCATACGTCTGTGCGTGGTGGTTCTTGAAGCACTGACTCCAGCTGCAGTCCACTCTTTGTGAATCTCCCCCACATTTTTGAATGGGTTTTGTTTCACAATCATCTCCAGGGTGCGGTTATCCCTATTGCTCGTACACTTTTTTCTACCACATCTTGTCCTTCCCTTCGCCTCTCTATTAATGTGCTTGGACACAGAGCTCTGTGAACAGCCATCCTCTTTAGCAATGACCTTTTGTGTCTTGCCCTCCTTGTGCAAGGTGTCAATGGTCATCTTTTGGACAACTGTCAAGTCAGCAGTCTTCCCCATGATTGTGCAGCCTACAGAACTAGACTGAGAGACCATTTAAAGGCTTTTGCAGGTCTTTTGAGTTAATTAGCTGATTAGAGTGTGGCACCAGGTGTCTTCAATATTGAACCTTTTCACAATATTCTAATTTTCCAAGATACTGAATTTGGGACTTTCATTAGTTGTCAGTTATAATCATCAACATTAAAAGAAATAAACATTTGAAATACACCAGTCTGTGTGTAATGAATGAATCTAATATACAAGTTTCACTTTTTGAATGGAATTACTGAAATAAATCAACTTTGTCATGATATTCTAATTTTATGACCAGCACCTGTATATATGTGTTTTGTCCGTTGCGAGTATATAACTGACTTGTGAATTAGGAGTCAAGAGTAGTGAGAGATTTTTTCATACATGTCTTTGACATTGCTTGCTGTTATCTTGTGTTGATCACCACTGGTTCCCATTCTATCAGAAACATTTTGTACTTTCTCCACAACCATTATACATTTTTCTCAGCCATCACCACAAACTACATGTTAAGTAACAAAATAATAATTTTTCAGTGGAGTATTCTTTTAAACATATCATTTATCTGTTCAATATGTACCAGTAATTGCTTATCGTTACTGCACACATATCAATGTGATAATCGGTCTAGCACAGGGGTAGGCAACGTCGGTCCTGGTGAGCCGTAGTATGTGCAGGTTTTTGTTCCAACCCAGTTCCTTAACGAGAACTCAATTATTGCTGATGAAGCACATATTGCTTAAGTGACATTTTGATGCTTCATTTTAGTGGTCTCGCTTGTTAAGGTTCTCCAACCTTAATTGCTTATTTCAATCTTAAACTGCTGCATTCAGTGTTTTAATTGCTCCTTATTAGCAATAAGATGTGAAAGACAAAGCAGCCAGCAGTTCTCCAGCTAGCTTTTTTCCAATTACATCTGTGTGTGTTCATCATGCACGGTTTGATTTAATAAAACACTTAATAGAAAAATGTGACAGACTGAAAATGATCTGTTTTAGGCTTCATATCATTTGGATGATATCTTTGGAAAGGAAAAAAAATCTACGATATAAGAGCCTTACATTGCACAGACTAACAAGCCATAAAATTAAATAAGGTCTGAGATTGGCAATGATTGGTTTCTAATTAATCAATTGGGTTGGAATGAAAACCTGTAGCCACTGCAGCTCACCAGGACCGACGTTGCCTACCCCTGGTCTAGCAATATTAATCCATATTAGTTAAGCAGATTAATATCTTAATATTTAGAAATCTTCAGTTTCTTTTATACCCTGATCAGAGACCATGTGCTCTGCTGAGGAGAATCAGCCAAACAGCATGATGCATGAAAGTTGGTGGTCTGTGCTTCATACATTTTAGAAAAGTGAAAGCCAAAAATTGCTACTATAATTAATTTCCTCATATTGTATAAAAGGGCTGAAAACATCTTCATACAAAACTAATATAGTCTTGGGTGTTCTTTACATCATGCCACACTACTCTTCAAGTTTCAGACTTCAGGAGATAAACAAAACAGCTATAATAAGCAAGCAGTAGTCATTACAGCCATAAAATCTGCAGATACTTTAAGGTAACTGTTAGCCTCTTGGAAGCTTCTCTAATGAGCTTTACTCTTTTTTGAGGGACATTCCTATCTTTTGCTCACATTTTAAAAGGAAAACTCCACTCAAAGATGATACTTTGCTACTTGCTTTATGTTGCATATAGTGCTGATCAAGAAAAAAAAATACATTTTTTTTCCATGGAAAACAGACATAGTTTCTAAAAGAATGGACTTCAATCAGATGAAGAACACCTAACATTTAATTATAACAACTGTCCATGAAAAACTCACATAATCCATGTGTCATTTTCCCAGCCATCACTACAAACAACATGGGGTAAGTAAGTAAAGAATTATTTCTGAGTGTAATATTCCCTTCATGAAGGTTTTCACAAACAGCCCAGTATACATAACAATTTTGAAACTCTTTGTCACCCCTCTTGTGATCTGTACCAGTAAGATCCAGTATCTCTTTTTTTTTTTCTTTAAGGCTGCCATGATTTATCAGCAAAATTTACTAATTGACTACTTTTAGTAGAACTGTATATCCTTAATCAAATAGTTCTCCCTGTCCTGCCCCTACAATGTGTATCGGCATGCTACAACTCTCTGTACCATATTTTTAGTAGGTTAGCCATGGTGGCAGCTCCATCATATTCAGTAGAATATGGTGTCTACCAATTTTCATGGCAAAATTCTTCTTTGTGTGGGACTATTTCATTAGAAAATATGACATAATGATAATGATACAGTTATCACTGTGTAAAACAAGATCATGTTCCACACCAACACTACCTCAAAATCATAACACCTGAAGAGAAAGCACACTGGAAGCATAACACAGGAGAAGTCAACAGTGCCATAAGTAACCTACTTAGACTTACTTAACTTTTCGATAATAGCTCTTTAAAGTGTTATGATGGTGGTTAACTTGAGAAATTCATGCTAGTGACTAGTGTTGGGACAAACATTATAACCACATTATGTCTTCATACAGAACAGAGTACTGTCCTACATGTAATGCAGGACAGGAACATCCCAAAATTTTTAATTAGTAGGAACTAAAAAAAAACCCATAGTTGGTTAATAAAGAGTTGAAAAAGAAACTGCAAAGGAAAAACAGCTATATTGGGCATATAAGACTAA